>NC_142654.1:54272794-54573088 GCF_055504915.1 Nelumbo nucifera
TGGGTTTTCGATTTGTCAATTATCTCCTTTGAAAGAATGTTGTGTAAAGTCTCCCTTTTATATAGGTTGCCTTATTTTGACTAATGAGTTTTGGTAGAAGGGGGTTCATTCTATCGGCCAAAAATTTTGCTATCAATCTTTGTATATCACATTATAGAAGCTTATTGTGAGCATTGGAAAAATGGCTCACTTGGGTTGAATTTGGAGTTGCCACCCATCAGTTAGGAAATGGAGGTGATGGGACTTTTGAAAATAGTATCAAAATCATTTTTGTTCAATAGTGACTCCAGTAGTCTGAGGCATTGGTTAGACTAGTCCGGGTAAGATTTGGATGGGAGAGAAAGGGTTAGACACTCCTCTCTTGGGTCCAATAGGTGGTGTTCACATGAGATTCAAATAGTAGACATCAATACTAAAGACAAAATTAATTAATTAAGATGATGTTGTCATAATGGGACTAAGCTACACGAGCAAAACAACATGAAAGACAATTTTCCTTATTTTCTTGATTCTTTATTTTTATTATTTTTCTTGTTCATGTTTATTAGTAGCTTTTTCTTTGTCCTATTAACAGAGCAATCAAATATAACAACCTCTCTATTTCACGTCTTTTCTCCTAATTTATTCATTATTTTAATTTTTTTTCTTTTTTCTTTTTATTTCTATTTTTGCGATTGATCTAAACTATCCTCTGTTCAATCATGTCGTCATCCTTTACTTTTTTTTTAACATTTTTCCTTTCTTCCCTTTTTTATTTTATTTTTCATTTTTAGTTATGAGATCAAAATTCTCATTGCCCCAAAAAATACCACGAGTCTTCCTCAACTCCGATGATAAAACAATGAACCAAGACAAAGTCTACTGCCATGATATCGTGAGATCGAATTAAACAGATTTTGATTCAAATACATCTATTGGTTCACATCAGTAAATAAGTAATCAAAAATAGAAAATAAGAACTACCTAATCTGATTATCAACATTTAGATCAATCCTCGACAAAACAAGCACAATAGATTGAGATCCATCTAAACATTGTGATTGAACTCTCACCAACAATGACAAAGGTGAAACAGAGGTTACCTATCTTGTAGCGTCACCAGAGAGTGGAACTGAATAAGGTGTTGCGGCAAGATGTCGAAACAACCAAAATGAATCATACTCTATGTTTACTCCTTGGATTCATTAGTGAGTGATATTGCCTGAACAATACTATGGTGTAGTGGTAGTTTCATAAATTTTGGGAAACTTGGAGGTATTTTTGTAATTTTGGGACATTTGGGTCAAACCGGGTTTAGGGGTTAAGTTGGAGATCTTGGTTTTTAATGGTGGGGATTTTTGGGTTAAAAATGGAGGGTTGAGATTAGTGTGATTGAAGGGTAAACAGTGGGTTGAGATTTCACAAGTGGGTATTTGGGGGTGTTTGAGATCTGGTGATGTCAAATCAGTCTTTAGAGGGTCAAGGTCATAGGAATTTGGGTTGATGTGATGCTCTAAAACAAAATATTTGTTTGATGGATGAGCAAATGGAGGAGTCTAGGGTTGAAACTTTATGGGTAGGTGCTTTGATGTGTCTAGAGTTTAATAGTGTGATTTGATTGGTTGAGATGTGTCAAGATCAAGGTAAATTGGGTTCTTAGTGTTTAGGCTAGGCTAATAAGGGAAGTCAAAATGGAATCTTCACTTGATGAAGGGTTAAATGGAGGAATCTTAAGTTGAAATTTTATAGGTAAGTGTTTTGGGAGGTCTTAGGTCTGATGGTTGTGTCTGATTTGATGGTTGAGATGTATGTGGGGGTCAATTGGGGCCATTAGACAGGTATCAGACAAGTTTAATGGTGAATTTGAGGGCTTTCGGGGTGAAGTTCGAGTTTTTTGGGTTTTTGGGTGTTTTAGAGAGGTCAAAAAGGTTTGATCGAGAATTTGGGGTAAATTGGGGTTCAAGTGGCAGACCGAGCAAAAATTGAGTGCTGACACTTAATCAGTAATGCTATGCATATTCAGCATCATTCCCTTCCTCCTTCCCACTTGCTTTCAAACTTTTGCATTTTTGTCACCTTTTAACTAGAGTTCTGTTGACTTGAGCTTATATAATCTTTCTTCATGAATCAAAACCACCTATTGGATTGGTTTTCTAAATCTTCCAATTCCTTTGGTTCTATATTTATAATGGGTCTCTATTGTTCCTTGAGGATAGCTTCCTCTAGTAGATTGATATTGTTTTTTATTTCTCCATACATATGTTCCAAGTTCTTAGCTTTTTCTTGATAATTCTAAATTTGTTCACAATTTTGTAGGTTTTTCACCTCTCAATTTAGACTTGCCAGCTATCTCTTACAATTTTCTCCCAAATCTTCGTGGTTCCATCTTATAATGTGTTCACAATCAATGGTCTCTAACCACTGAATATTGGTTAGGACCCTATCAAGTCTTTCCCTTACAACTCTTATCCCTGTTTGCTTGTCTAGATAAAGTGGGGTACAAAATTTTCCAATTTTGAAAATTAGGTGTTTAAGATTTCATTAAAGGCTTGAGATATTCGAGGTGATAAAGTTGGCAATCCAGTTTCTGCTTTGACTTGGGTTTTCATAGTTTTGATGTTGAGATTGCTTGCAAAGTGCCTTTGCTTAGTATTTCTCACCTTCTCCCTATTGTTAAGGATCACAACTTTCCCCATTTTCTTGATCCTTGTGGGATCCGCCCCAAATGGGGTGGAGATGGGGATGATCCCCCCTTGTGGGGATGAGGATGGGGAAATTTTCATCCCCATTAGTGGGGGTGGGGGGAGTGTTTTCACCCTGTCGGGACCTAATCCCTACCTTGTGGGGTCCCACTAATATATATGTATATATGTATGCATATATTTATATATGTATATATGCACACATACGTCTATATATTAATATTTTTAATATTTTTTAATATTTTTAAAAATATGGTTGAATATGTTTGTATATTTTTTAAATGAAATAAAAAACAAAAAATGGTTGACATAATAAAAGATCACGGCGATGGGGATAACCTTGTCTTCGTTAGCGAGGATGGGGACAAGGATTTGGATGGGGAGAGCCTCCCTATCCCTGCCCTGCCTCGTTGCCATATTCCTACCTAATGTGGTCATTCGGGGTGGTCTCCCATTTGAAGGGTCTACCTCTTCTTTCTCTACTTGTTGGATTAATCAGGCCTAATCCTCCTGAGAGAGTAGAGTAGACATGCAATCCTCTTCTTTCGATTTATTTGACAACTTTGTTTTTATGAGGTTCTTTTCCCAAGAGGTTTTTTGCCTCTTCCGAGTTGCATTGTAGTTTGACTCGGGCCTTTTTCTCTTAGTCAAAGACTTAACATGTTCCAAGCTTCGTTGTTGAAGTTTTGCTTCCTTTCCCTCATCCTTCAGTGGAGATTTAACTAGTTGCAAGGAGTTTTTGGCAGTCTTTTGTCTCTTGTCAGCCCCATTATCCTCCACTGAGTCTTCATTAGAGCTCCAATCTCAACAATTTATCTGGACTTATTTGTAAGGTGTGCCGTCCTTTCTAAGGTCTGGGTATTTCAGTGGGTAATCTGACTTGTATTCTCCTAGTGAATCGATTTTGTGGTCATTAAGCTCTCTTTGTATTGCTTCCAATGAAGCACCTAGAGGGATCTATCTACACTTCCACCAATTGTGTCCAATTAAACCACAATAGTGGAAAAGTTTATTTAATCCCTCATAGGTAAATCTTACTCTAGTGGGCTTGTTGACATTATTGAGAGCAAAACCCTTAAAGAGGGATTTCCTTTGGTTAATTTCATTACTCAGACGTAATGTTTTACCTCTATTGGGGTTCCATCCTTAGTGAACTCATTATCAGGTAGAACCCTCCTAGTAGCAAAGGCAAAGATTTTACAATGTTCATTCGAGATATATCTATGTGGTATATTATGCATTTGGATCCATACCTTTTGGTGCCAAATCTTGATTTTCTCTCCTGCTCGTGTCTTTTTCCATTCTTCCACCATCATCTAACTTGACCGAATAAACCATGGACCACTGTTTATAACTGTTTAGATATTCTTTGCGGTAGAAGGTAAATTCCCAGGCATCAGCACCACTAAGATTTCAACTAAGGAACCAACTATTCTTTTATGTTGGGATAGTACATTGCCTAACTCTGTTATCTGTCTCTCCATGATACTTGACTTCTGAGTTGGATGCTCATCGGGATCACCATTTCTTCCTTCTTCCCTATCTAGGATTTGTTGTGAAGGAGACTTTGAATGTGTTAAAAAGGGGAGAAACCTTTCACCTAATCACAACAGCTGCTAGGGGGTTGGTTTGAACGCATTAAAGCGATAAGGGGGTTGATCTCTAGTATCTGCTAAGTTGTGTTTTAAAGTTTATAATTGATCATTGGAATTAGGAAACCAATTCAGCAATATGGGGAGACCTTGTACCATTGCACCAATTCCGTGCTGTACCATTGTTAAATGTATAAATATAGGCTTCTTTTTTTCTTTATGTATAAAAAATTGCATTGTTTGGTGGAGTTGGAATGCCAGAAATAGACAACCGAAATGGTTTTTCACCCCAGCATCTAAGTCGAATGAGATTACAAGGTAAGATCATTCTTGTGAGAAGCTATTGTCTCATAGTAAAAGAAACAAAAAGGTAAAATTGAAGGTTCTTTGCATGTTGGAGCATGTAGGGGTGCCAACGGTTCAATTAACCGAACCACAGGCATTTATTTTTTCAAACTGAACTAGTCTTACCGGTTTTTCAAGTCCTCTGAACCGTTCCATCGATTGATTGGTTTTGTTTTTTGATCGATTTGGTTCTTTGGTTTTTTATATTGATAATATATGTTATATAAATATAGGTATAATATTATTTTATAGATAATAAATGATTATAATATTATAAGAATATACAATATATAATATACTTATAATAAATAGATTATTATAAATATAATATATGTATACATTTACGTATATAATGCATATATATTTATATATAATATATAGATAGTATGTGACATATATTAAAAATATAAGTAATTTACATATATACATATACACACACGCACACACACACATATATATATATATTGGTCGGTTCGGTTAATCATTGTCCTCTACATGCAAATGATCCCAAGAGCCTCGAGGTAAGTTGCCCTCTACTGTGAGGACAAGATGGGCATTATAATGAAGACTCGAGACAAATGATCCCAACCCCTTCGTTGTCCTCTACATGCAGCTTGGCATAAGCCTCCTATGTCTCCATATTTTTGAAGCTCCATGTCATACTGGCATAAGGCTCCTTTGTTTTCATGACCTTTTCACAAGATTTAAGTCTTAGCTAGAGGAAACCTTCGTAATCCTAATGTTTCATTGACAACAACTTTTTCAAACCACTTTAATGTGTTCGAACTAACCCCCCCCCTCCGCAATTGCTCTGATTAGGTGAGAGGTTTCTTCCCTTTTAACACCATTCAGAGTCTCTTTCGCAATGAGCCCTAGAGAGGGAAGAAGGAAGAAATGGGTCAGATTTACTTATGAGGGATTAAATAAACTTGGGTCAGGTTTACCTACGAGGGATTAATGTTGACAAGCCCACTTGGGTCAGATTTACCTATGAGGGATTAAATAAACTTTTCTACATTGTGGTTTAATTGGACACAATTGGTGGAAGTGTAGATAGATCCCTCTAGGTGCTTCATTGGAAGCAATACAAAGAGAGCTTAATGACCACAAAATTGATTCACTAGGAGAGTGGTTATGAGCTGAATACAAGTCGGATTACCCACTGAAATACCCAAACCTTAGAAAGGAAGCCACACTTTGCAAACAAGTCTAAATAACCTGTAGAGATCGAACCTCTAATGAAGACTCAGAGGAGGATAATGGGGCTGACAAGAGACAAAAGACTGCGAAAAACTCCTTGCAACTAGTTAAATCTCCATTGAAGGATGAGGGAAAGGAAGTGAAACTTCAATAAGGAAGTTTGGGACAGGGTGAGTCTTCAACCAAGAGAAAGAGGCTTGAGTCAAGCTACAATGCAACTTGGAAGAGGCAAAAACTCTCTTGGAAAAATAACCCCCTCATAAAACAAATCTGTCAGATAAATCAGAAGAAAAGGATTTGCATGTCTAGTATGCTCTCTCAGGAGGATTAGGCTCGATTAATCTGAAAATTGGAAAGAAAAGAAGAGGTAGACCCTTCAAATGTGAGACCACCCTGAATGACCATGTTAGGGAGAAGGCGAGAAATACTAAAGCAAAGGCACTTTGCAAGCAATCTCATCATCAAAATTGTGAAAATCCGAGTCCGATCAGAAACCGGATTGCTATCATGAGAGAGGAGTGTATTTACAATCCTCTCACAAACATGCAAACTGGAATAGATCAAAGTCTCCTTTACCAGCCTATCGATGAAACTGATTCTACAACTAGACAACTCTGAATAGTGGAAAAAGTGGGAAAATATCCGTCCCCATGAACAACAGCTTGCAGCCCTAGCTACTTTCATTCTTCAGGTATTTGAGAGTCTATATATTGTGTATTTGTCCTTGACAATAATAGTTTATTATTTGTATTTCTTCCTTTATGTTGCTGTCTATCTCTTAAGCAATAAAATGGAAATTTTAGCTTGGAACATCAGGGGGGGGGGGAAACAAGGAAACTCAAAGAACCATTAGAAAATTAGTAGCTAACCACAACCCTAGCATCCTATTCTTATCTGAAACCAAATTGACCCTAGAACAGGCCTCAAAATTCTGTCGAAGTATAAAGTACTATAAATTGTAAGATTGTTAATGCTTTGGTCTAAGCGGAGGGTCTTATGCTGTTGGAAAAATGACATTGTCCTAGACCTAAACAACTCAAATTACGCATTCAGTAAAGTAAAAATTACTCAAGGTTCGGGCAACTTAAACTGGCACCTCCTTCGTATACATGGACACCCAAATAGGGGAAATAGGGCAATTTTTGAGCAGATTTCCTAACCTCTAAGAGCTACTTAATCATTATACCTTGGGTTCTGATGGGTGACTTAAATGATTTGAGCTCACAACAAGACTACAAAGGGTGAACTTTATCGCCTCGAATATCTCAGGCCTTCAAAGAAGTCTTAAGACACCTCTCTCAGAATTGGGAAAGTCTGGGTCCATTTTTATCTGGACAAACAAACATTAGGGAACAAGACTTGTGAGAGAAAGACTTGATAGCGTCCTAGCCAATATTCAGTGGTTAGAGACCTTTGTAGAAGCTAAAGTTCTCACTTTACCAGCAATTAATACTGATCAAGACCCCATCCTTTTAAATACTATTCCTTCAACCCTATCTAAGAAATAAAGCTTTCACTTTCTTCCAATGTGGGGAGACCACAAAGATTGTGAGAGACAGCTGGCAAATTTCAATGCAGGGGTCAAAAGCCTACAAAATTGTGAACAAATTAAGAATTATTAAGAAAAAGCTAAGAACTTGAAATAGAGATGTTTTTGGAAATATAAAAAACAATATCAATCTACTAGAGTAAGCTATTCTCAAGGAACAACAGAAACACACTGCCAATATAGATCCAACGAAATTGGAAGACTTAGAAAACCAATACAACAGGTGGTTAATTCATGAAGAAAGACTATGGAGGCTCAAATCAAGAGAGCTCTAAAAAATAGGAGGAAAGGTTTGACCTGAGGTGGCTTGAAGGCCTAATCTTTACAACCCTTACAGAGGACAGAATTAACCATGTTAATTTACCTCAATAAAATGAAGTTAAAATCCTCTCAAATCTCCGGGTGTAGATGGATTCACTCCTTTGTTTACCAAAAATACTAGAATATAATTGAAAGGGGCATAACCAGGATGATACAAAGTTTCTTAAGAACTGGAGTTCTTTTAAAAGAACTAAATCACACTTTCATAGTTTACATTCCCAAAAGGAAGGGTGCTCAATCTGCAAAGCAGTACAGACCTATAAGCTTATGTAATGTGATATATAGGTTGATTGCAAAAGTACTGACCAATAGAATGAAACCTCTTTACCAAACTCATTAGCCAAAATCAGGCAGCCTATATAAAAGGGACACATCACAGACAACATCATTCTGGCAAAGGAGATAATTCACAAATTGAAAACCCAAAAGGGAAGAAGAAGATGGGCAGCTCTAAAAATAGACATAGGCTAAGGCCTTTAGTAGAATGTGGTGGGATTTTCTAATTGAAACTATGAGGAGAATGAGTTTCCCAGATCAGTGGTGCACACTCATACAGCAATGTCTAACCGCCACTTCTTTCTCTATCAAACTAAATGAAAGTTCAGCTGAGTTCTTTCACACCAATAGAGGTTTAAGGTAAGGAAATCTTCTATCTCCTTGTTTGTTTGTTATTGGGATGCAAGTTTTAACACAACTCCTAAATCAGGAAGAACGGGTAGGAAGACTATAAGGAATTAAACTTGCTAGAACAGTTAGACCCCTCACACAATATTCAGCAAAAATACTCTTAGAACTCATTAACGAAATAACTATAAGGGTAGAGGGTAAACTGGAAAGCCGAAGTCCTCTCACATGATGACAATACTGCTACTGTAGAAAATTTAAACAATTTAGAGAAAATGAAAAGAAAATTTTGGTGAAAAGGAAATCTGGATAAAGAACAAGGCTACAACGTAACATGGAAGAAATTTTGCAAACCAGATAACAAAGGAGGCTTGGGCTTAAGGCTGACTGAACCTCTTAATAGAGCTCTCTTCTCAAAGCAAATCTGGAAGTTTTTAAGTGAAAGCCAACAGCTATGTATGATCAACTCAAAGAGAAATACTTAAAAAGTTGTAGCTTCTTTGATTGCAAATAAAAAACTCTCAAACTGGTGGAAAATTGAGATGAACTAGAAGGCACCTTGGATCCCCTGGACAGCAAATAATAGGCCAGTACTTAGGCTTAAAGCTGTTCAACTCCCAAGGGAATACTTGAAAGGTTAATACAGGCCTATACGCCTGTATTGATACTTTGAACCTTGTTGGTAAATACTATGGACATATTCTATGGTAGAGATGGAATCCCATCCCATTAGAGTGGTGGGTATTGAGGTGGCGGATCATTAGTTGATAAATCTTATACAAATAAAACGGTTTGCATGAAACCACAAAATCTACATCTTTGTTCAAAAATCTGGTAATCAAGGAGACTACGAAATTGATGAGCCGTAAGGTTATTGGTGAAGTTATGGAACTAAATGACTAATATTTTAAGGGAATTTGTAAGTTCTTTAATGGCTTGGATTGGTTATAATTTTTTCATTTTGTATGTTTCTTTATAATTGTTATATTTTTTCTATAATTTTGTTATTCGTTTGTATTTTTTGAGATTTATATTACATTATTATGCAATTTATGTATATATTGCATTAATGGGATGGGCGAGTTGGATTGGGTTGGGTCAAGACGGATTTGGATTGAATTCAATCTATTTAATTTTCTTTAAATGGGTCATTAACGGGTTGATGGGTTAAATGGATTGGGTTGAAATTCGACCCAAATCCAATCCACCCAAACTCGTCCAATTACCACCCCTATTGTGTCAATTGTAAAATCTATAATTCCTTGGGCCCTCTATTATTATTTTGTTGGCTGTGACTGTGCAATTCGTAATTGTGAATTCTCTCAATGACTAGTATTTGTCTTGCAATTAATCTCTCTCTGGTATAGGGGTTTTTGTGGTTGATCCAGTCTCGTCACCATTTGCTCAAATGGCTGAATTATCGGGATGTTCTTAGACTCAGCAACGAGAAGCCGACTGCAGGCAGAGCTGGAGACGTGGTATATCTACCGTCTCTGGTTGCAGAATCTAAATTTTAAATGCTATATGTTTTTGGATATCTGTTATTTAATTTTTTTTTTCTTATGGGGCTTGGGTGGATCAATTCATGGCTGTGCTTACGATGATATTTAGAGATTGTGTTAGACGTGAGTTGCAATGAGAGAATCATGGTGGTTGAATTTTATTATTATTATTATTATTATTCATTTAAGTGAACAATGTAACATCACATCAATAACTCTTTTCTTTCTTACAGAAATGATAATAGTAGGATTCGAAACTATACCACTGCTCGACAATTCATCCAGCGCACCAACTAAACTACCCCTTAATTGGAATGGTGGTTGAGTATTTGTGTTCTGGAGAAGTTATTTAGAGCAGTTTCGTATTACAGTTGTATTTCTTTCCTTCAGAATGCAGTGATACGCTTTTTGGATTTTCACCAAGTATAGGTTTTAGCATTGTTTTATGAAACCCAACTCGAATCATCAGAAGCTGGGTCCCAAAAGCCCTCCCAAACAGGCATTTAATGATGAATGGTACTCTTTATGGCATCGATAAGGGCAGGTTGGAACCATCTAGCGAATCCTGTGACCAGTACTTGGAGTAGAATAGATCTATTTGGAACTGGGTTTCTCAGTGTTCAGAGAATCGGACTGGGCATAGAACTGGAGAGGGGAGAGGTTCACGGTTCAGAGGTTTAATCAGGGTCAAACCAGAGATCGAATTGTGATGATGTCATATAAATATGTATATAATATATTTTACAACTTTTAATATACTTAAATATGGTGTATTGATGGCAAGTTCTTAATTTTTAAAGAAAATGATTAGGGTTTTAAGTCTATTAATTTACATTTTCTTTAAAATACATGCATAATAAAGTTATATATACAATAAAGAGTCATTAATTAATACAAGTTAAGAGGTGGATTAATGGTGAAAAGAAATACATGAAAATAAGAGATCATGGGTTTGAATCTTGTTAAGTATATTTTAAAATTTCTATTAGTTATTGACTAGACCTGTTCATGGGTCGGGGAGCCTGACGGTCTGGCTTTTGGGCTTGGACAAAATTTTAGGCCCACAGGCTTGGGCTTTCTCAAATAAGCCCGTCTTGAGCTAGAGCCCTTTTCGATACTATTAATATAATAAAAAAACATTTATGTTATATATAATAAATATATGATATATATTTGTTTCTTAAATTATTGATAAACATTAATTTACTATTAGGAAATACAAATTAATTTATTATTTTATTAAATTATTACTAAATTAATATAATATTAGTTTATAAAAGTACATTGAAAATAAGACATTTTGTGTACAAATCGGGCTTTGGGCTTGGGCTTTAGGTTTTATATAAGGGTCGGGCTTGGGTTCAGGCCCGCATATTTTTTGTTGATAAAGAGGCAAAGCCTGGCCCGGCGGCCCAACCTATGAACAGAGGTCTATTAAGGACCTAAGCGCTTTCATGAATACGAGACTGGTTCATCGGTTAAACCAATTGGTCAACTGGTTTTCATCAATTATTTAATGAAAATGGTTATTGGGGTATGACTGAACCAGCTAAGGTCTCAAATCACAGTTCAACCGGGTCGATCAGCTGATCTGATCCGATTTTCTAAACACTAGGGTTTCTTGCACATTTAGGGGACATGTTTACTAAACTAAAATTAGGCTATTCTGATTAATGGATCATTGGAACAATGTAATTGGATCTTAGCATCATTAAAATAAATCAATTGGCCACCTAGGAGGTTCCTGTATTTAGGCCATATATTGGGAACCAATGCTGGTGTTTTTTGAGAAAACGGTGCTGATTGGTATGCTGTTTCCTCAAAAACATTTTTTTTCTCTTTTTTCTTTACTGGTTGTTATCACACACATTTTTCAATACGACATCAACAAATTGTTGCTAGTAATAGTAAAAAAAATGGAGAAAATAACAAAAAGGACAATTTTAGACTTTATCTTTTTCGATTTCCAAAATATGGTTTAAAAAGTGGTTTTTAGATTAAAAAAATAATTTTCAAAAAAAAATGTATAACCAAACAGCAGGTGATTTATGAAAGATATTTCAAATGTGGTGCTGATGTGGCTTAATGGGCTGTTAAAGCAGCCTCATAATTAGATATTTAATGAACATTTACTTGCCACTTTCTCTTGTTGTGAAGCGGTTACTTTGCATAAAAAATTCGAGGCTTGAGTTGAGGTGAGTGATATCTAGGGGTGGATTCAAGTCATGCCGAGTTGGGTATTTGACTATTCGAGTTCAGTTCGGTCATAAATTATCAAGCTCAAATTCAGTTCAAACTAGCAATTTGACCTCGAGTTCGGCTCGAGTCAAAAGCTTGGAAGTTCAAACTCGGCTCGACTGCCTCTGATTATAGGTTTTCCTAGCAGATGAGGTGCTGAGCCAAGGTCTTCTTAATTTGCCGAGGTGCCAAGCTGAGGTTTCCCTATCAACCAAAGTGTCGAGTCGAGATCTCTCTTAGTTGTCGAGGTACCGAACCAAAATTTCTCTTAATAGCTAAAGTGCTGAGCTGAGATAACACCCTATGTACATATACTTGATTAGGCTCGAAAATCTCAGGAACCAAAATGTATTAAAGTCAAGCTTAACTCGATTAACAAATGAGCCCGTATATTAGACTCGAATTCAACTTGAAACTCGATTTAGACCGACCCGAGCTCGAACGGTCTCTAGTAGTATCTAACTTTATGGATGACCTCATTATCTGCCAAGCTTAACGATTGAAGGCATGTGGCACATCGTGCTGCATCAAGGTAACGACAGGAGAAAAGGGTCTTTTTATTTTTATTTTTTTTTCTTTCATTGAATTAAAGGAGTTGTGGTATGCAATCATGTCCACATTGTTTTAGACTTTTTCGTTGCTGGCCTTCATAACTTGTCTCGTTCCAATTCAACACGCGTCGTCACTTGATCCAACCCGATCTTTTAGCCACCGGTGGAACTGGTAGCTACTACATGCAAAAGCAAACCGCTATTAGGGCTGCAAATAAGTAGGATCAAATTCGATCAGTAAGAGTTTGATTCAGATATGTCTTGATCCTAAAACTTTTGAATCAGTGAAAAATTGGTAGATCAAATTCAGATATACCTTTTGATATATTAGTTATGAATGATTATATATTATATATTATTTATATAATTATATGTTATATGCTTATACATTATGATTATATATTAGGATAAATTGCTGAAATTTCCCTTAAATAAAGTTTAGTAATTGTAATGACCTCTCCTAAACTTTCATATACTCAAAAGGGCTGCAAATTCTATCCGATCCGAATTCGATACTGATCCGTTAAGACGTGAATTCGAATATCCCTCCTAATTCTAATAAATCGGATTGGATCGGAAAAGCCGATCTGTTAACGGATCAAATTTATCGACCGATCTGATCTACCGTGACCCGATTTGATCCACTAGTATGTATATATACCCTTTAGTTTATATTTTAACTAGTCTTTAGTTTATAAGCCATAAAGCCCTAAATCTCTAACCTAAATACGAACAAACAGGATTAATGGTCTCTTCAGACTTCAGTCTTCCTCATCGGTCGTTCGACACTAACAACCTTCCTCTTTGATGCTTGTTTGATCGAATCGGATAGCTAATCAATTACCAGTAACATTGTAACAGCCTTCCTCTTCAGTGCGATGGTGCATTTAGTCTTTGACCTTCCGGTTGCCGACCTGCCACTGTTCTACTTTTTTGAGCGGTAGAAACTCTGTCCTCTGTGGGCCTGCGGCCGAGTGGTTCTGCTATTCCATCACCGGCGGCATAATCGGAAACACACCACCCAAGTTCTGTCACTGCTATTGGAAACCAACGCATCTGACATCTCCCTCTTTCACTGTCTCTCTCACTCTCGCACTCAACCATTCAAACTTAGAAACGAGAGCCGAGAGGATCGTTCATTGCAACTAATAGTTAACAATCGGATCGAATCGGCTATCCGTTAAGATTAATGGATTGAATTAAAATCAGGTTTTGTAAAATCCGTTGGATTATTAACAGATTCAAATCAGTAATAAATATTATTGAATTGAATTGAATATACTTCTTACCCAATTCAATTCGATCCTTATGCAGCCCTACCTTTGATAGAATCTTGAAAAAAGGGTATGAAATGTCCAAAATACCCATGAAGTTACTATTGAGGCTAGTTTTTATGAAAAACAAATATAAATTTTATGAAAAAAAACAAAGAGAAATTAAAGTTACAATTAACTACATGGGTGTTGATGTAGGGTGATTTGGCCCGACCTAATGATAAGGGGACACGTAGACGTGACTTAATTAGTAGGACAACAACTCAGCCTGACACGCCAAGTCCGCAACGAATTGAGCTCGGATAACCAGACCACCTCGGAAAAGTCCACCTCGGGACAAATCTACCTCGGTGCATGGTCACATCAGGACCACCTCGGTCCCAAGGCACTTCGGCATTCATATCAGGTCGGATTTAAAGAGCACGAGCTCAGGCAATGTTGACCGACCACCGCATGGCAACCCCGGGGATCTCGTCACCGTACTCCGCGTCTTATGGGATCATACCTTGTAAGGACTAATATTATCTCCCCACTCCCCGATTTAGGCGGAAATGGTCAGCCTTACCGGTTGGTAGCGTTATCCCCAACTAACACGGAAACGGATCTTGTCGCAGCGAGAATTCCGGAACTACTCCACCGAACTCGCAAGGACTCTAGTATATAAAGGCTTCACCCCCCGGGGGTGAGGAGATGCGTAATCTCTGCTCTCTAGCTCGCTCACAATCTAATATCATTTTCAGCTTGCAACCAAGTGCTAACTTAAGCATCGGAGCGACCCCGTCGGGTAAACAACCCCGGGTTCTCTGGTTCATCTCTTGCAGGTTCATCGAGCCCGTCGTTGCTGGTAGCCAGATCATCTCCTGCAGGGAGCAACCGAAATCTGTGGGAACTGCTACTAAAAGCCCTTGTCTCCATTCAAAAATCTCAAGCTCAGAATCCATGGCATCCTCCAGCAACGCCGAGCAGAACGGTGAAATAAACGTCTCTGGGGGGCAGCCTCAAGTCCCGGCCGTGTGCATCGGGTCAGTTCACCATGACTCTCATAGTAGATGGGGTTCCAACATTGAACGTACCTCGAGTCATAGCCCCAGTAAATGCCCCACTCCCTCCTATGGTGGGTGTAACCATCACTGAACCCTCTATGGTTCCCCCTGTAGTTGGACAGAGCCAACTGGATGACCTGGTACACTGTGTGTGGGCTATTCAAGCCCAAATGCAACAGATCTAACAGTTTCAACATTACGAGCAGCATGTTCTACACCACATCTACCAGCAGCAGTTCCCACCGCTGCAGCAGAATCAGCAGCTAGCTCCGCCTTAGTGTCCGATCACACCGCAGAACAAGCCTCGCCATCAGAACAGTCGTCCTCCTCGCCGGGGAGAGACTTCCCAGGTCTTGTCCCACAGTAGGAGGGAAAGGCAAGTTGCTCCTCCCGCCTCGCAGCAAGTGAACAGGTCGGGAGATACTCGACCCACCAGAGCTAGTCCACCCCGGCCCTCGCAACCTGAAGGTTCACTTACAGGGAACCGGTTCGGGGTCCTGGCCGCGGAATCCAGACGAGGCCTTTCTGTCCACAGTAGCCAGCGCCAGCAGTCCGAATCACTTCAAGCCAAGTGACGGGTTTGTCGAAGCCCTCAAAATTAGTGCTAGTCCCACAATAAAATATTTATAGTAAAATTGGTACTAGGTCGAATCCCACAGGGAGCTAAACAATAATCTCTTAGCCGAAGGGATACTATAATTGAGTGGGAAAATTTAATAACTCTAATTAAAAGAATAAGAAAGCAACTAAACAAACAAGAGAAAACCAGTCTTACTGAATTCTGATTCAAGGGTTCGGGTTGAATCGATTGGCCATCGATCCTAGGTAAATTTCAGCATTCTTGCGATTCAAGCATTTAACCTTAGATTTATTAGGATAGCCATAATAAACCTTGTGTTTTCCTAAATTAGTTGACCAAACCCAGCATTCGATCAACACTTATCTTTAATCAACTGGGTACGATAGCACTCCATATTAATTAATGATAGCATTAAGCTTTGTGAAAACAGTTAAACCAAAATAACAATAATTGAGATAGCTGCAATTATTGAATCTTGTTCCATCGATTCTCTTTAGGTTAAAACATGTCAATAAATTGGTCAAAGGCTATCATGAACAATTGACCTAGAAAGATATTAACTTAATTGCTACTTGTACCACTATTCGTGACAATTACGGATCACCGAAATTATGGATAGCAGTAGGAAAATCAACATTAATTCAGTTTGTCAGACTAATTAACATTAACATCCAATAAAAATGTGCACAAGAACCAATGAATACTTGAATTAAAAGGCAAGAAAATAAATTAACTACAGAACCTCACAATGGCACAATCGAACCTCCCCCCTTGAACCAGAAAAAGAAGCTTAGCTGCTCATGATCTGCGAAACCTCCATGCTCTGCTTCTCCATGGCCGAACTGCTCTCTTGAGTTTCTTGAGTTGCTTGGTGATCTCTTGGATCTTGGAGTGAGTGATGCTAGAGCTGGTCCGCCCCCCTCTTTATATAACCAAAGGAGAGGGTTGTTTTCCAACTCCTTCTAGGAGATCATCTTATCTTCAGGGAGTCCTGATCTTCTTTGAACTAATCCTATCCTATCTCTTATTTAATCCCCAACCTTCTTATCTTTATAGGATTACATTCAAAATTTAGATCTAATAAGACTCTCTTTCTGGAGGTTACATTCGAAATTGGGACTCTAGGCTCTTGAATTCGAGTTGGACTGCTTTAAAACTTGGGCTGCTACAAGACTCTTCTGCGAGTTGGGCTTCAGCTGTGAAATGGGCCTGGCTGCGAACTTGCTCCGACTTCGGGCCTGGTTTCATACTCGATGCAGACCGAATCTACATAACCCAAAACATAAAAGTTGTGGGCCTTTCTTTCATCCTTCTAATTCTTCTTGAATTGTCCAATTCGGAGTCCGGAATTGAGAGTTATTCCCAAATTACTGACTGTAGCCGAAACTGTGCAAAATCACCTGATTTGCCCTGTTTTCTTCCAATTGCCTTTTTTATTGCCCTGAATCGAAATACAAGAGTAATGAGTCCATTTAATTGATAAATTAATGAAAAAGAGTGAATATTAGGGGATAAAAATAGGGTTCTTTTTGGTCTCATCACCAAGACACTACCTGATAGCACAGAAGTCAGCAGCACTGATGTGGAACCAGTCAAGAAGCAGCGAAGGCGACGTGCTAAGGCACATCGAACAGTAGCTCCAAGCCAGCTTGCAGGATCTAGCTGACCCGGGCAGCCTAAAGGCAAGGTGGAGGTGAGCTCGGAAGTCACAAAAACCGCTCCCCTCCTCTCTGTGCCATCTCCTTTGTCCTCCGAGCTCCTAGCCACTCCGATGCCGAAGGACTTCAAGGTGCCTCCGCTGGATAAGGACTTCAAGGTGCCATCTCCTTTGCATGTGTGTTGCCTTCTCTACGACCTTCAAAGGGGTAGCACGCACGTGGTACAGAAACCTCGCGCCCGAGACAATTAAGAGTTGGGCGCAGCTCATGCAAATGTTCACCTCGTACTTCATCACCAGCAAGAAGTGTCCGAGTTCACAAGAAAGCCTCCTCAACATAGTCCAGAGGGAAGGTGAGTCGATTCGAAGCTACATCAAACGCTTCAACGACACCTGTTTGCTGATCCCAGACTTAGATCTCACTGTAAGACTCACGACAGCAAAGAAGGGTATCACACACAGGGAATTCAAGTGGCATGTGGTGGAAAATAAGCCTAAAGACACCATCGAATTCCTCAAGCTCGCCGATCAGTTCATTGGGACTGAAGAGGAAATGAATCAAAAGGCTGAAGCCTCGGCAGAGAAAAGAAAAAGGGAAGGCGATAGTTTGAACAATGGTGGCAGTAAAAGGAGGAAAAGCAAGTCCCCAACCAAGGGTGGGAACAAGTCAGATCTACGTTCCCGAACTCCCCCGGTTGAAAGGACAAACTTCACACCCCTCAATGCGAAGCGGGGAGAAATCCTCATGGCGATCAAAGACGCCCCTTATGTAAAGTGGCCACCTCAGTTGAGGGGAGACCCCACCACAAGGAATAAAAATGTATACTGTCATTTCCATAGAGACCACGGTCACAGTACCGAAAATTGTAGAAACCTCTGTGACGAGATAGAAGAATTCATCCATCGCGGATACTTAAAAAATTTTGTACAAAAAGACAATAAGAACCAGACAAATTGGTAGGGGGAGTAAAGGAGAGATGCTCCTGAGTCCAGCAGCAGACATAATGAGCAACCACTAAGATAGTTGCCCGAGGAGAGGCCAATCCGCAGAATGATCAACGCGATTACTGGCGGATCCATAGTCGCGGGCTGCACCTCAGTAGCAGGGAAGGCCTTGTTCGCGAATTGGAACAAGAAGAACAGAATCCACCAAAGTGACCTAGGCTCGAAGACCCAATATTCTTCACAGAAGACGATGCACGTGGGGTCCAGTACCCCCATGACAATGCACTAGTTATAAAGATGAGGGTCAACGACTTCAAGGTGAAGCGTGTCCTAGTTGACTCTGGCAGTTCAGCGGATATCCTATTTAAAGACGCGTTCGACAAGCTCCAGCTCCAGGAAGGCGATCTCAAGCCAACAAGTACTCCTCTGGTAGGCTTCAGCGAAGAAGAAGTCAGGCCCCTAGGGCGAATTTCAGTACCTGTGGAGGTCGGCACCTGGCCTAGTATATCGAGATTCGAGCACTCACTTTCCTGGTAGTCGCGACTCCCTCCCCGTACAACGCCATAATAGGTCGGCCTATCACCCACACGCTTCGCGCAGTGGTATCCACCTACTACTTGACTATGAAGTTCCCCACGGACTTTGGAGTAGGGGTAGTGCGAGGTGACTAGCTCGAGTTCCGCAAATGCTACGTTGCCGCCCTCAAAAGGAAAGCCAAGCTAGCGGGCGACGTCGAGCTAGAGCGACCGATAGGGTACACCGAGGAGCGGGCTACACCAATGGAAGAGACGGTCCACGTCCTTGTTTCGATAGAAGATCTAGCTAGAACTCTCCAGATCGGGGCGTCGGTCAAGGAACCTCTTCGTTCACAGCTGGTAAGTTTTTTGATTGAGAATTTAGATATATTTGCACGGTCTGCGGCAGAAATGCCCGGTATAGATGCAAAGATAATAACTCACAAGTTAAATACCGATCCTATAGTCAAGCCCGTTAAACAGAAGAAACGCAACCTCGCCCCGGAGTGCTGGAGGATAGTCGACAAGGAGGTTGGGAAACTCCTTGCATCCGATTTCATCAAGGAGGTCCATTACCCGAGTTGGGTGGCCAACCCAGTTCTGGTGAAAAAGGCCAGCGGTAAATGGCGCATGTGCGTTGATTATATCGACCTGAATCGAGCTTGCCCGAAAGATTGTTTCCCACTCCCTAAGATCGACCGTCTAGTGGATGTGACCTCAGGGCACGAGTTGCTGAGCTTCCTGGATTCTTATTCACGATACAACCAGATCCGGATGGACCCTATCAACGAGGAAAAAACGGCATTCATAACCGAACTAGGGCTATACTGTTACAAGGTCATGCCCTTTGGGCTGAAAAATGCCGGGGCGGCCTTCCAAAGACATGTAAACAGACTGTTTGAGCCGTTGATCGGTAATAAAGTTGAATGCTATGTAGACGACATGGCCGTTAAGACCCAGTTTTCAAACTATTTAATAAGTGACTTACGATGTGTTTTTGAAATTCTACGTAAGTACAATATGAAGCTAAACCCTAACAAGTGTGTCTTTGGTGTCACTTCTGTTAAACTGTTTTGTATGCCCTTAGCTTCAATCAGAATGATGTACATTATGAGTTTATTGTAAATGAATAAAAGTACATATTTGATTCATGTTCCCTTGGTATGTTTGTGCACGCTTAAACTGGACACTTAATGAGACTCGTGTTAGTTTAGAATGCTCACAGCCAGTGGGTCGGTCTGGGGAGACCTATCCTGATAAGGCTGACACTGTTGTGCCACCAAGTCGGTTGGGGTGGCCTGTCTCACCTGCCAGGGTGAGACCCTAGGCACATACAGTGTAGGATTAATTGAATCTTTGAACTGGACCAGATTTCCAGTATTGCCCTAGACCTTGGAGATTAATGGGCAAAACTGAAAAGTTACACCCGACCCCTAGACTCAATTATGATACTGCACTAGGTATCGGATTGGGCTGTCTTTGATGTACCAATCAGTGAGATCCTTAGCGGGGGTCAAAACCTGGGTATGTTGGGACAGTCTGAGAATTCATCTAAGTGGGTGATCATAGTGACAGGATCAGCCCCTTTGTCGGACAAAGGTAATGATCGGGGATGCACTCTCATTGATGGAAACCAAGACTGCCGGCAACCGATTTCAATCATTGAGATTTGTTTTGCAAAGTATATTTTATATAAGATATAAAAGTATATACATTATGGTTTCTAAAATGTTTGCAAAAGGTTTTAATTCTCGGGATCCATATAAGCACAGAGTGCAACACTGTTCCTTGCAGCCGAGGGAGAGGTCATCTCTTGTCGGGCAGTGTTTGATCATTATGGGCTGAGAGGTTAAGTGTAAGACCATTGAGGATAATGCCTGATGGGCTAATCTTGGATCTGCCCATAGTCCCTGGGTGTTACAAGGTGGCTTGGCCCAGGGACCACTTAGGGTAAGTGTTGGGCCCATAGAGCCCATTTGATGGGTTTTAGGGGGTGCACTGTCCATAGTAGTGTATTCGGCCAGGCCTTGTAACAAAAGCTGGGACGAACCCATGTGGCTGATGTGCAGATCAATGCTTGGGTTCCACGCCATACAAGGAAGCCCAACTGGGCAGCAGTTAGGAAGGCTAAGTGAGCACATAAGCTTAATGGGCCTAAAGCCCATTTCGAACTGGACTAATTTAATAAGTTAAATATGGGCGAATTCTGAGATGGATCAGTAGATAGGATAGGGTCTTAACCCCATCCACTCAGAGAGTCCATATTTGAATATGATTCTGATCTAGAAACCTCCTAATGAGATTAGGAGAAGGCTGATCTAATCTGCAGAAAAGATAAGGGTTTATCCTTATCACCTAAAAGGATGTCTGATCCAAATATGATTTGGATCAGCAACTCTTAATTGGATTAGGAGCTGATCTTTTAGGATTACAAAAGAAGGAGGGGGCGGAAGCCTTTAGAAGATACACATACTCACATCCTCTTCAGAGCTGAAATCACAAAAGGAAGAATTAAGCAACCCTGCAGAATTCTTTCTTGCCGCCCAGTTTGCTAGTTCGATCTCCAGTTGTGGGAGAAGTCAAGATTCGATCTTGACATCAGTTCTTTGAGAAAGAATTGATAGGAAGCTGTGCTCACGTGTCATCCTGTTGTTTCTTGCGAAGGACAGAGTTCTTGGAGAAGAACACTACTGATTCTGCTCCATCCTACACTGCGCCATCTTCAGTGGGAGTAGTCTTTGGATCCTTCCTTGGGCGTGAACACCTTTGTTGGGAGATATTATTTCTCTGTATCAGGTATAATCCTCTCCTACTCCTTTTGGTTTAGATCTGGTTCAGTTTATGGTTCAAGATTGATCATTGAAAATATGATTTTCTAAATAGGGAATGCGATTTCCAATTGAAGGGAGAGAAAAAATTTTGAAATTCGCCCCCTCTATTCCGCATAGTTTGGGCGTCCATACGATGGATCTCTCATCCCTTCAACCTTGGATAAGTTTCTAGGTTACATAGTTAACCGATGTGACATCGAAGCCAACCCCAAAAAAATAAAAACCATTTTGGATATGAGGCCGCCTTGTAAACTGAAGGAGGTTCAGAAGATAAATGGTCGTATAGCTGCTCTGAGCCACTTCATGTCCAAATCGGTAGATCGTTGCTTGCCTTTTTTCAAGGTGATTAAGAAAAGTAAGGACTTTGAGTGGACTGAAGAATGCCAATTTGCCTTCGACGAGCTGAAGAAATACCTAGTTAGCATCCCGGTTCTGACCCGACCCGAGGAGGGTGATGTTTTAAAGTTGTACCTCTTTGCGAGTGATGAGGTGGTTAGCTCAGTACTGATAAAGGAAGTACATCGGGTCCAACGACCTATCTACTATGTAAGTAAAGTTTTGCAGGACGCTGAAACCAGGTACCCATAGATTGAGAAGTTGGCATACGCACTGGTCATAGCAGCTTGGAAGCTTCGTCCGTACTTTCAAGCCCACACAGTCGTCGTTCTCACCAACAAACCTCTGAGGCAAGTCTTACTTAAGCCTGAGGTATCTGACAGACTGACAAAGTGGGCCATCGAACTCAGCGAGTACGACATCCGGTACGAGCCTCGGACGGTGATTAAGGCCTAAGCCTTGGCCAACTTCGTTGCAGAATGCACCTTCAGCACCGCAATCCCCGAATTGATTGAGCTTGAGCACAGAGAGGAAGATTCGAACAGCGCGGCACCGGTCCCGGTTAGAGTAAGGACAACTTGGGATGAGGAGCCCTGGATCCTCCATGTAGACAACTTATCCAATCAACAAGGAAGCGAAGCCAGCGTCATTCTGTACAAGCCAAGTGGGGTGAAGCTAGAGTACGCACTTCGGTTCGAGTTTGGGGCATCTAATAACGAAGCGGAGTACGAAGCACTGATAGTCGGGCTTACTTTAGCGAACTAGGTACAAGCGAAATACATCGTCATCTGCAACGACTCCCAGCTCATGGTCAACCAGGTCACTGGCGATTATGAAGCTTGCAACCCCACCATGGCTGCTTATCCAGCCAAGGTCAGGGAAGTTCTACGCAACTTCCAATCATACTTCATCAAGCAGATTCCAAGGTCCGAGAACGCTGAGGTCGATGTCTTATCCCGGTTAGCCAGCATGAGCAACAATACCATGAGAACCGTGTACATGGAGAACCTACCTCGGCCTAGCATTCTCGGGGGGGGGAAATAGGTCACTCCTGTTACACAAACAAAGCCGAGTAGGATTGACCCACTCGCGAGCTACCTGCTTCACGGAACCCTCCCTACAGATCGCAATGCGGTCAGAAGGGTAGAGCGACAAGCAGCCAAGTACATCATGATAGACGGACGGCTGTACCGAAGATCCTACACGCTCCCCTACTTGCGCTGCTTGCGACCCTTAGAGGTTGAGCTCGTTCTCCATGACACTCATGAAGGCCTATGTGGCGGACACTTGGGGGGCAGGGCTCTCGCCCAGAAAGCGCTGTGACAAGGGTATTACTGGCCCACGATGAAGGTAGACGCACTCGAGCTTGTCAAGAAGTGTGATAAATGCCAGAGGCACACCAACATCCATCACCAACCTGCTGCCAACCTGAAGTACCTCACTAGCCCATGGCCCTTCGCACAGTGGGGAATCGAGATTCTTTGACCATTCCCACCAGTGACAGGAAAGAGGAAATTCTTGGTGGTAGTAGTGGATTACTTCACAAAGTGGGTGGAGGCGGAACCCCTAGCAACAATCACAGCCCGAAGTGTACAAAACTTCTTTTGGAGGAGTGTAGTTTGCCGCTTCGGGCTACCTCGGGTGTTTATCTCTATCAATGGTAAGCAGTTCGAAGATATCAAGTTTCAGAACTGGTGTGCTAAGATAGGGATACAACAGAACTTCACTTTGATAGCACACCCTCAAGCAAACGGGTAGGCGGAAGTCACGGACAGAGCTATACTCTGTGGATTAAAAGCTCGCTTAGCCCGAACTAAGGGACTATGGGTAGATGAGCTGCCCAGCGTACTATGGGCTTACCGAACCACTGTCAAAACCGCCACAGGTGAAACCCCCTTCAACCTCACCTATGGCATGGAAGAGGTAATCCCAACCGAGATCGAGGTACCTACGTTACGCCTGGAGGCATACGATGAAGAAGAAAATGATGACAAGCTCCGTACCAACCCCGACCTGGTGGAAGAAGTACGGGACCTCACATATATCCGGACCACAACCTACCAGCAAAGTGTGGCTTGGTACTATAACGCCCGGGTCAAAAAGCGGCACTTCCATGTCGGGGACCTGGTCCTTTAGAAAGTTATGGTGCCTGAGCTCGGTGTAGGTAATCTCGGACCGAACTGGGAAGGTCCCTACCGAGTAAAGTGGGTACTTGGGGATGGTATGCATGAGCTCGAAACCTTAGAAGGAAAGCAAGTACCTCGGGCGTGGAACATCAGCAATTTAAGGCGATACTACCTGTGATTGCCTAACTGGAGAGCAGACTATGAGTCACTCCCAAAAGTCCAAGGACTAAAGGGCTGAGCTGATAAAAGACCTCGGTATCATATACGTCCCAGTCGCCTCTTTGGCATGGATAGACAAGTCCTAGTCGCCTCTTCGGCATGGGTAGACAAGTCCTAGTCGCCTCTTCGGCATAGGCAGATAAGTCCTAGTCGCCTCTTTGGCATAGGCAAGTTACCTTTAATGCCTAAGGCATAGATAGCTCGGGTATAAGCTCTACGATGTCTAGTCCACCTCGGCATATAACAACAGGTTGGACCCGTAAGGGACAACCGGCATTTAGATGAACAGCCCGTGCGCGGACAGGATGGGTATGTACTCCGCGATGTCGCTCACCTCGGCGTACATTATGTAAAATTGCCCCTACTAAGTAGACAGTTCGGGGTAACAAACACTTAGATTTTTTTTTTTATACTTTGGTTATCCTTACTTGTTGTCCAGCTCGGTAGCTTGACAATTCGGGTAACCTCTACACTTGTTGCCCAGTTCGGAGTTATCTATACTTAGAATATTTCTACACAAGAATTACACAAAGAAGTCTGTTTTTCATTGATAGGAAAATTTTTACACAAGGACTTTGTCTAACACGAGCACGGTGGTCCCGGGGCGTACATCCAAAACACAGAAAGAAGAAAAAGCAAAAATCACTTAGGAGGATTTCCAGTCGGGTCGGTCTCCATGTGCTCTTCCACGCCCTCCTGACCCGAGGGGCCCGCCTCTTCGACTTATTGTCACTTTCATCCTCTGATGAGCTGGGCTCTTCGTTCGCCGCCTTCGCCACCTCGGGGGTAAGGCCTGACATAGTGATGACTCCGGAATCAAGATCGGGGAACTTCTGCCGCACTAAGTATCTGCACAGCTTGAAGCCAGAACGATAGGAGCTCGATCCATACTCGACCTAGAGATCATGAAACTCCGAGGATTCCTTGAAGCGTTCGATGGCGTGGCTTCTTTCTTCTGCTCGTGCCTCTTCGATGGCGGTCTCGAAGATCTTAGTCCACTCCTGGATTGTCGCTTTGAGACTCTCATTTTCTCATTGAAGATTCGCCTTCTCCTCGGTCAACGTTGAGATCTGCTCCTATTGCTTCATTTTCTCCTCAGTCAGTGCGGAGATTAGTTCCTGCTACTTCTCCTTCTCCTCAGTCATGGACAAGATCAACTCCTACTGACTTCGGGCACCATTCTTGGCCTGAAGTATCTCGCCCCGAGCTAAGTCCAGTTCGCGATGAAGTTGTCGTACCTTTTCTTCGGCTTCCAGAGCCTGCTTCAGATGGATCTCGGATGACACATCAACGATTGAATGGCGGAGTTCACCTAGCAAACAAAATCGAGGTAAGTACATTTGAAATTGACAAAGAAGTAAACTGTAAAGTAAAATATGTACCACCATGCAAAAACTGGCAGCTCGGGCTTCGAGCATGGCTGTGGACATGTCAGCCCACTCCGCGACCTCGTCAGGGAAGATGACATCCCTTCTCTTGTGGATTGCGAGCTTAAGAGTCATTTTGCTTTGCTTGGAGAGCCTGGGTCTCGGTGCAGAAGTGCTCTCCAGCATGCGAGGTTGGACACTTTCCTGCTCAGGTACAGAAGTGCTCCCCGGTTCATGAGACTGAGCATCCGCCTCCTGGTCGTCATCGAGGTCTCGGGGAGCTCGGCAGAGATCGGCTCCACGGCCAGGACCTCGGATGGTGCAGGGGCTGAAGGATCGGCCTCCCGGCGAAGCTTCTTCGAAGCCTTCCTCTTCTTCCCTCTCTGAGATCTCTTGAGAAGGTTTTTGGCATCGACCTCCGGCATGGTAACTGCAAGAGAAAAAGGTTAGCCACGAATTAAAAGGAACCTTAAAGTAAAAAGAAACCAAGGTGGAAACCTACCAGGAGGGCTCAGACCAGCTCGCACAAGCTTCTCCTCGGCCAGGAAATCCTTCATCTCGAGGCCGAGGTCCCTTCACGGCCAGGAAATCCTTGATTGCCACCCTCTAGTGAGTTGGGAAAGGCCACCCCTCAGGATTTCAAACAATTAGGTACCTCCTCTTCCAAGCCGAAACCTTGTTCGGGCAGCCGAACAAGATCTTGAACTTGGGCCGAGGAGAAATATAATAGCTTTGTCTGACGTCCCCACGCAGACAAGCGGAGTTCCTCTTGATGGCACAGATTGAACTAAAGGTATCTAAAGACAAAGGATTGTTGTACTCGTGAAATAGAGAGATCGTACCTACTATGTTCCGAATTGAGTTCAGATGTAGTTGGTCGATAGTAATGTTAAAAAACTTAACTATTTCTACAATAAAGGGGTGAAGCGAGAAGCGCAGCCCAGCAGCGAGCTGCTCCTCAAAAACTGCGAGCTCATGGTGATCATGAGCCCAAGGGTATTGACCTAGTGGAAAGATGAAGACTAAGCTATTGGGAAGACGATAGCGAGCTACTAGATACATCGGCCTATCCGAAGTCAGGGTAGAGGGACCGAAGTCATCAGGGTCCCAACCTCGGGAAGAAGACGGGGCCTCCGTTCTAGAGGATGGTCCCTCTTCCTGGACCTCAGTCTCCCCAAGCCGAGATGGCTCAACCTCCCTATTTATAGCCGCTATGTCCGAAAACTAACGATCGAGATCCGATCCAACGGCTCCTAGAAAAACCGGTTGTGCCACCCCCGAGGGAGAAATCGGTTTAGTGCGTTTTTTGACATCCGCGGAGTTTATAGACCCTATGGCATCCGCGCGTAGACAAACACGATCTGGGTTTTCTCTGGTTGAGCCGGATGGTCGAACAAGTCCGACCAATGATTCGTCTGACTAGCTGCCTGAACCTCGGACCAAATCCACTTGGCTCATCATGAACTCCCTGCACCGGGTCGGGACCCCTGGCTCGGGGAGTAGGGGCAATTGATGTAGGGTGATTTGGCCTGACCTAATGATAAGGGGACACGTGGATGCGACCTAACTAGTAGGACAACAACTTAGCCTGACATGCCAAGTCCGCAACGGATCGAGCTCGGATAACCAGACCACCTCGAGACAAGTCCACTTCGGGACAAGTCTACCTCGGTGCAAGGTCACATCTAAAGAGCACGAGCTTAGGCAATGCTGACTGACCACTGCATGGCAACCCCGGGATCTCGTCATTGTATTTCGCGTCTTACGGGATCATGCCTTGTAACGGCTAATATTATCTCCCTACTCCCCGATTTAGGCGGAAATGGTCAGCCTTACCGGTTGGTAGCATTATCCCCAACTAACACGGAAACGGATCCTGTCGCAGCGAGAATTCCGGAACTACTCCACCGAACCCGCAAGGACTCCAGTATATAAAGGCTTCACCCCCCGGGGGTGAGGAGACGTGTAATCTCTGCTCTCTAGCTCTCTCACAATCTAATATCATTTTTAGCTTGCAACCAAGTGCTAACTTAAGCGTCGAAGCGACCCCGCCGGATAAACAACCCCAGGTTCTTTGGTTCATCTTTTGCAGGTTCATCAAACCCGTCATTGCTGGTAGCTAGATATTCTTAAATGAATCTAATCCAATCCATTTGCATATCCTTCGAGGGATAGTTGTTTAAGGGTATATCTGATTCAATCCAATAAGAATCTATTAGATTAGAATTGTAATAAAAAACTAGATGATATAATATTAATAATATATTATATTATTTATATAATATAATATAATAATAATATATAGAATATATATATATAATATAAATAATAAATTATATATAATATTTTATAACTAATGAATCGAATTGGGTCACAGCGGATCAGATCAGGATATATTCGAATTGGAATTCGAAGCAGATTTGATCCGACTTATTAGCAGCCCTAAAGTGATCAGCTTAAGTTATTATATGAATTTTGCTTTTAAAGCAAAAATTTAGACATCGCCCTCTAAGGACAAATCATATTTGTGTACGCTAAGACAGGACACATCACTGATCTCTACATCTGCTACCTCTACAAAATAAATAGAATCTCCTACGTGCTAAGTTGGAGAGACACAATCTGATGGTATCAACTCTCATTGGAATAAATAGTCAATAAGTTTAATGCATGGATGATAGGATGTAAAGATCAGAGGTAAGTAAAAACCAATGTTCAGAGAACTGGACGAGGCATCAACCAAGAAAAGGGAGAGGTTCACAAGTCAAAAATTCTAATTTAGGTAAATTAAAACCAATGTTCAGAGAACTAGACCAGGCATCAATCAAGAAAAGGGAGAAATTCACAAGTCAAAAGTTCTAATTTTGGCAAAAATAGTGAAATTTCAATGCCTTAAGAGCATGTAGATCTTGAAAAAAAAAAGACTACTACAATCAAACATCTGAGCATAAAATTATGGCCTCTAAAAGTATGTGCTAAAAAAATTTCAAAACTAGCCAATTTTTTAAAACCAATACCAGTTCACTGATTTTCTGATTTGACCAAAAGTTTCCCTTGTGATTTATGTGGTTTCCTAGAGTTGGTGATTTGAGTTGGATGGGTTTCTCTTGGTTGAAATTGAAACACAGTAATGAGAAGATCAATGAAGAAAACATTGTAATGAGAACCAAAAGACAGAGTTGTGCATAACTTGCCATAAATTTATCCAATTTTAAAGGTTTTCTTCAATAGCCAAACATAAATTGCACTTATAGACTAATTGCACAATATCACTACAACTTTCTGCAAATCACTCCTATAGTTGTTGAATCGCTAGACTAAGGTTTGAAGCAAGGTTCAAAGTATCGATACGTATTAGTCTGTATTGGCTCATATATATCGGGCCGGTGGCTTTTCAATACATCCCTACAGAGATTGTATCGGGTCAGACCATGATTCAGAGGGTAACCAGGACTTAAATCAACTACTCTGAACCAGTTTTGAAAAAGAGATAAAACTTAAAAAAAAAGCACCGATATATCGATACTTTGAACCTTGGTTTGAAGCAAGACCCATTAACTTCAGAAGTTAACTGAAGTATGGAATGTATTGGCCCTAATATTACCATTAGAGATGATTGTTGACTATTGAGCAACCATGAATGTATCCTTTTTTGTTGATGAGTAACACTAAATTCTGAATGCTCAAATCATTTGGGTTGAAACTTGAAAGTTGAAGGGATTGCCCTGAATGATCCCTCGCCCACCCAAAAAGGGGAAAGGGTGGAGAAATGGTGTGGGTTGAGAATAAGGATCAGATGAATGAATAAAGCTTGTTAGGTAAAGATTTTTTTACCACTTCAGCCACATTTTTTGTCACCCTTACCTGCCCACCCCTGTCCTCATTTACAATTATAAATTTATCATATTAAAGTATCAATTAATAAATTTGCTTTATTATAAAAAAAGTATTAAATCACAAGCACAATTCAGGTCTGCAGTTTTTTTTAATCTCTAAATTACTGACTAAACTTGGGATTGATTCTTTTATGTCTTTAAAACATAGGCCTGATTCAAGTTTATACTTTGTCTTTTGGGGGCATTTTTTTTAAGTCTTTAAAACAAAGGCTTAATTCAAGTCCCTACTTTGTCCTTTGATATGTCCAAAACATAGATGTTGTTCAAGTCTGTAATTTATTGGAATTCTTTAAATAAGTTTTGTTTCAGATAGAGAGCCTAGGAATTCTTCTAATTAACTCATGTGCTTTTCCAAAAAAAAAAGTGATGATGATATTTTCCAAATGAAATAGTGGACAAATACTACAATATTGCATACAATTTTTTAAATGGTGAACCAATACTGCAATATGCAATTTTTTTTACTACACTAAATCACCTTTTTAAAGTCATAAACAGAAGCTGGATGGAAGAGGAAACCTAAGCACATCTTTTTTCTTTTTTGATTTCTTTCTAAAGGGCTACAAGGGGTAGCCCATCCTTCAACCCAGGTGCATGTGGGATTCGATCCCAAATCTTTTCTATGACCGGCAAGAGACCTTTACCAACCAGTTAGTTGGCACCTTGCAACTTAATCACATCTTTGTACAATATGAAGGAAACATGATCATAGTATGTGGGATCTTAATTGCACACGGCAAGGCAAAGATAGAATGCAAGCAAAGATAAAAGAGCAAAAGAGAGAAACCCACATATGAGATTAGAAAAACACAAAAACATTAAATAAAAAATCAATTATATCATATGTAGAGGCACATAAAGGATCTAAGTGGATATGCAAAAGTTTTAATATCAAATCAATTAGTCATATCGTATGCATAGTAGGTCTCACCTCAATGGATATGAAAAAATTTGGATAAAAAATTAAAAATATTAAAAATGAAGTAACCAATTTATACATAGCACATCTCAAGGACCTAAATCCAGAAGCCTCTTGATGGTCTCACTTTTCAAAATGAACAGCTAAAAAAATAATTATTTCATTCACTAAAAACATACTAAATAATAGTTGTGTGCTTGGATCAAAACCCATCATCACTTTTTATGAATTCTCTTAAACTCACCATAACTTTTAAAAACTCGCCATGTCAGTGAGATAACGGTAACTTGACTAATGGGCATCGTTGATTTACTATTTTACCCTTCTTTCGCCGCTAAAATATTTCTTTTCTATCTTCATAGATTAATGCCAACATTTTTTCCCTTTCTTTCTCTCACTCCGACTCTATCCTCTTTCTCTCTCTCTCTCTCTCCATTTGCAGCGTTAGAAGTTTTGAAACCATGGTCCCTCAATCGTTGTAGCTTGGTAGATAGATATCGTGCTTCTCTATGTATTCGTGTATGCTCATTCCTATTCTAATAGCACCTAGATGAGTACAAGAAGAGAGTGCACTCACCAACGTGATACAATTAGGCTTATTATCCGACAGTCTCATTTGAATGAACAAATTGAGGGCCTCCTTATATTCCTCTTTATGGGCATAACCACTAATCATGGAAGTCCAAATGCCACATCCTTACTTGAAAATTCAACAAACAACTCTCTTGCACCAGCAATCTCACCCCACCTAATAAACCCTACAATCATTGCATTCCAGTGTTAGATAGTATATATGCCCTTAGCTCCAATCAGATTGATGTACATATTTGTTTATTGTAAATGAGTGAAACTACATAATTGGTTCATATTATACTTGGTGTATTTTTGTCTAATTACCCTTAAACTGGATAATTGACTCATGTTAGTTTAGAATATTCCCAGCCGTTGGATAGACCTAGGGAGGTTTATCCTACCAAGGCTGATACTAATGTTCTGCCAAGTCGGTTGGGGTAGTTTGTCTCAACTGCCAGGGTTAGACCCAAAACACATATAGTGTGTTTGTTTTAAACACTAAATTTAGACAATTTTTTCGTTATGCCCTAGACCTTGGAGACTGGTGGGTAAAACTGAAAAGTTACACCTAACCCCTAAACTCGATTATGATACTGCACCGAGTGTCGGATTAGGTTGTCTTTGATATGCCAACCAATAAGATCCTTTGGAGGTCAAAACCTGAGTATGTTGGGGCAGTCTGAGAATTCACTTAAGTGGGTGATCATAATGACAGGAGCAGCCCCTTTGTTAGACAAAGTGAATGATCGGGGACTGCACTCTCTCTGATGGAAACCAAAACTGTCAGTAATCGATTTCAAACTTGTTTGAGATTTGTTTTGCAAAAGTTTTTAATTCTAGGGATCCATCCAAGTAGAGAGTGCAACATTGTACTTTGCAGCCGAGGGAAAAGTTCTCTCTTGTCGGGCAATGCTTGATCATTAAGGGATGAGAGGTTAAGTGTAAGATCATTTAAGACTATTATACATGATGGGCTAATCTCAATTAAAACCATTGTCCTTGAGCCTTTATAAGGTGGTTGGAATCAATGACCATTTAGTGTAAATGTTGCGCCCATTAAGAGCCCATATTGATAGACTCAGGGATTCACTGTGTTTAGCAGTGAATTCGGTCAGGCTTTGTCACAGAAATTAGACTAAACTCATATGGCTTTTGTGAGGTCAATATTAAGGTCCCACGCCATACAAAAAGAGCCAAGTTAACTAACAATTAATCAGAGACGTGATCCATTTACTTAGTGGGTCTAAGGCCCAAAGATTAATTAGATTAATCATCCCGGGTAAATTTGGATATGGATATGAGTTTGGATCAGCAGATAGGGATAAGAGGATAAATCTTATCCACTTAAAGAGTCTAGATCCAAATAAAGATTTGGATCAAGAAGATCCTAATTGGATTAGGAATGCAACACTTCAAGCTATATAAATAGAAGAGGGCAAAATGCTCCAGTTTTAGACACTTACTCTCAGTTCTCTCTCTCCTGCTCTTGCCACCCTAACCAAAATTCAACCTTCATTCTTGAACTGATAGAGATCAGTTTTGATTCTGATTTTTGCAAGAAAATATCAATAGAAGCTCACCAATCTCGTTCACGACAAACCACGCCATTGAACTTGTTCTCATCCCTAAAAGCATTCCGTTCTTCCAACTTGGCTGGTTCATCAACATGAAGTGATTGATCAGCACCTATGCCTTGTCCTTGAAAATGAAGACGGTCTTCCTCCTTATCAAGGTAATGCCCAAGTGGACCTTCTACCTAGATGGGCACCGATGATGGCATTGTGGAGTTTTGAACTAATACCTAGAAAGGAACATGCTTGCAACGACAACCACTTCAACCGAAGCTTTCATCTCGAGAGTGGTGGTAAAGCAATCAAGAGAAGATATGAAAGAAAAACCGAAAGTGAAAATTTGAACCGTTTCCTAGCAAGGAGCCATTATTTTCTACATTGCAACCACTTCAACCAGAGCTATCATCTCAGGAGTGATGGTGAAGACCTTAAGATTAAACTTCTCTATGGCAGTCAAGACGTGTATCAAACTAGTTGACAATCTTCAGAGATTCGTCGCAACACAGAAGAGAAATCAACAACGGCGGATGGTGATACAAGGGTAATGCCAACACCCTTACCAGTTAGGAGGACAGAATCATTGATTATGAAAGTAGTATTCTTAACTTTTGTGAAACCCCCAGTAAGATTTTGAATGAGAAAGCCATGGGTCAGGAGGTTGGTAGGTAACGACAATTACAACAACCTCACATGAGTTTTTGAAAAGAATACAAAAAAGGAAATAGAGCTCAAAGAGGAGAGGGTGAGTTCTATTAGTGGTGGTGGTAGTAGGGAAAATTTTCTTCTTTGAAAATTTAAAGAATAGTGGAGGACAAATTCAACAATCCATTTCTTTTTGTTAATACTTAACAGCAATGTCAATTTTTAAAAACAATATGTAAATAATAAGGGTACAATTAATCAATTTCGCATGCAGTAGGGGAGATAAGGAAATTACCCTTATTATTGTTATTAATGTCCCCTACATAATATCCTTGAAAGATCACTTTGTACACATCGACCTTTTTATGAATTCTTTCTCGATTTATTAAATTGAAACACATAAAATAATTATAATTAATTTAATAATATTCATATTATTAATAATTTTATATTTTCAAAATGCATCATAAATTATGTACTAACAATATAAATTATAATTTTCTAGATTATTCAATTTAAATGTTATTTAAACAATAAAATTTTAACATTAAAAAATAAAATATTATTTAGATATTTCAATAACTAAATATAAAATAGCTAAATTGTTATCAAAGAAAATATTTGATATTATGTAATCACTTTAAAATAAATAAATTCAAATAACAAAGAAATTTAAATATTTTACATATTATTTAAATATTTAAATAAATATATATTTTAAATAACAAAATATTTAACAAAACTAAATTTTAAATAGTTAAAACAATAATTATATTCAAATTCATAATGTCTTTTAACATAAAAGCAAATTCTATTTTCATCAATAATGACTTTTAAATAACAATTTGTGCTGAAATGACTGATTCTTTGAACCCAGGCACTCCTGAATTAATGGCTTGGGAGGAATCCAGAGGTCGCTGAAGTGAATGAATAGCTTGGCCATCCTTGAGCTATCACAATATCAACCACTTCACCATTTAGAATCAGTGTGCTTCTTCTTACATTGAGAACACAATGCCATGGGCAATCCTCACACAGACCTTACTGTACAAGTGTACATCCCACCGTGTATGAATATCTCGCCAGAAAAAGATGAAGCATAACCCTTGTTTCAAAATTTCACAATCTCAGAATTCTGAAAATGCATGTAGTTACACTCTGTCCATCTTATTTGTCACGACTCATTTTGATACAGTAGCCATAATCAATTTCAACAATCAGTAATTCATCTCGATACAGTAGCCATAATCAATTACAATAATCAGCAATTCAAACAACAGCAACAATACAATAAGAAAAAACGTTGGATTGAAACTTGAGATGCATTAAAATGTGACCCAAGTATAAAGTCAACAGCAGGTGTCTGAATTGAAATTGATCAGCACCAACAAATCAGACAGGGATAACTGTTCAATTTATGTTATCTTCATCCACAACGCTGAATGACCAATAAAAACAAGATGAGTAAATTGTGCAGGGATAAGGTTAGAGAAGGGATTAAAATAGTAATCTCCGGCCGAGCTGCTAGTCACTTTCTCATCTAAACTTGTAGATACAGTACAAGTTAAAATGCTCCAAGTACAAATCTTAATTGACGACAATTAGAATGGTTAATTCAGAGAGAAAGAGTGCTCAAGAACAAAACTCGGAAATCAAACTGTAAATAAACCAGACACTAATTGATTTCCCAGTGAAATTAGAAGTATGAGATGTAAAACGAAAAACAAGTGTGAAGTCGCCAGAACTCTACAAATGTCATGCCTCAGACCGTCCTAGTTCATGGATATCAACAAGGAGCAAAGATTAATATTTGCAATTCAGTCGAATCCAAATTGTCATCATTGGCTATAAACGGATACCAAAAACAGCGGAGTAAAACAAAGAAATAAACGCTTTGAGAAAAGCGAACAGATAATTGTATCGAAATGCATATAAAGATGAATAAATTGCAGACAAACACTGAAAGGAAAAGAAGTATACAGCGATGTAGTGTCAGAATTTAAAGGTATCAGCCCTTAGGAATCAGACAGGGATAACTGTTTAATTCATTCTCCTCATCCACAATGCTGTATATAGAACAAAAAAAGACCAGATACCTACAAAGATCTACAAAATGGATTTCTTTTAAGCAAATAAAACGTAAAACTGAACAACGATAGCGGGTAGGCATCAGCTCTTCCTATTCAACTTACTATCAGCATACCCAATGTGATATTGAGTATTCTTGTTAAGTCGATAGAGTTCGTCATCTGCCCTATTAGAAGAGTATGCACCGAAAGGTAACAATTAGGGTTTTCAGAAGGGAGAAGAGTTATAGAAAGCATGAACAAGCAAGTGAATAGACGACATGATTCAGAAAGGAGATGGCGGAAAGTGGATCATTCTGGTATGGAGAAAGATCCTACGTTTTGATCAGAAAATAAGATTCGCCGTTGTGCTTCGGAAGACCGTCTTATGGACGAGGGTTTTGCCCTGAACCTGAGCAAAGAGTTTATATAAGCTTTTTCTAGTCTAGGGTTTAAACTTTAAAGACGAAGACTGATTAGGGTTTTCATCCAATGGCTAAGATCGGTGGTTGGTGAGTGGGCTTGAGCAGCATTATATTGTTTGGCCGCGATCTTGGACTCGACTCTACAGTATCTAAAGACCCGGCCCATATACACCAACAACAAGATGACAATTCTCACAATGATCTAAGGCCATGTTTGGGAGTGCTATGAATTCGTCATTCATTGCCTCATGAAACTATGAAAATCAGTATTCTGAGATAGTGATACCTAGGGGTGTCAATTGGATTGGATTTGGTCCAATCCGATGTGAGTTTATTGCAAATGGACCAGGTTCAATCCAATCTAATGAATATTTTGGATTATTTTGGACTAGTCCGATTCAATGTTTGGATTGTCCAATCTGTTCAAAATTGTTTTAATTTAGATTGGTTTTAATCCAAACCCAATCCATTGACACCTATATTCTTATCTTATATCAATGGGCCAAATATTGGATTAATTCAACCCAATCTAATATAAATTTATTACGGATGGACCAGATCCAATCCAATCTAATAAATATTTTGAACTGGATTGGTCCAATCCAAGGTTTAAAGTATCAAAAACGCAAGGTGTATCAGAAAGACAATTTTAAGAGATGTATCGGGATACGTTTTGGATACACATGGATACAGACGAAAAATCAAGATACGCATAAATATGTTAAGAAATTCAAAAAAATCATAAAAAATATATTATTAACAATGCTTACAAGTTTTATATGATTGTAAATAAATCATTTAAATGTAAAAAACCATAATTTAACTTTTATATAAATGTAACATATCAATACATATTTAGTAGCCGTTGAAAAATGACGGAATAATTAAAATGTGAACAAAAAAAGACTAAAATATGAATGTATATACATCAATTTTCAAATAACCGATATAATTATTTTAATATTTATTAATATATAAATTTTAATAATTAATTTCGGCATTTATTAATAAGCACCACTAAGAAAAGAAAAACAATTCTTAAAACTAAAAATGCATGTAATTACACCAAACAAATTGGATTGGTTTAGTGGCGAAATAATGTGCATTAAAATCCGGTGATTAGGGTTCGAGTCTTGCTATTGAAACGATTCGGTTTGTATCGTCCTATTTCGGGATTGTATCAGCTGATACAAATCCAAAACGGTCCGATACGGGCTAATACGTTACGATATTTTAAACCTTGGTCCAATCCAATGTCTTGTTGGCCCTTCCAATCTCCAAATTTTATTGGGGACTCCATTCATTGTCACTTTGGCTTTGCCTTTGCGTACCAAATGAGTTTACATGTCATTGAAGGGCAAAAGAAAATGCTTAAGATGATTTATATTGTCTTTGGTAACTTATAGTTGTTTTAAGTTCAAAGTATCGATACGATATGCATTTCGGTTGTATCGTATCAGTACATAGAAACGACTGAAACACCTTTTTTTTTCAAAGTTTGGTTTTTTGGGAAGCTTAAAATGTGTTTTTTATGATTAAAAAAAATTGGGGGTCCGGAACACCTGGAAATAGGCATTTCAGACCATATCTTTTTCAAAAGATACGATACGATACGCCCGATACGAGGCATATCGTATCGATACTTTAAACCATGTTTAACTTAGATGATGTTTCAACTCAAATCATTGGGTGGGTAGGATTTACAGAATTACAGGTGCTAGCTAGTGCTAGTTCTTTGTCCTTTTGGGTATGTCGTGGGAGGTTTCTTACAGTTGCATGGGGTTTTCTTTCATGGTTCATTCTTTAGTAGTTGGGGTTGTTTCTGCTTTCTCTTAGGCTCTGTTTGGTTTGAAGGAAAAGGTAGGAAAACCTATACAATTACTTTCCCTATTTTCTCCTTCAAACCAAACACGACCATAATGAAAAGAAATTTAAGTGTTGGTTTATATGGGAGAGCCTAGAGACAGAGGTGGGGGATTTAGGATAATGGGTTGTTGGGAAAAAAGAAGAGGCAAAGGAGATATAGAATCATCGAAGCGAACAATATGAAGATAAAATGGCAAGGACAACTATCTATCAAATCCTAGTGAAGAAGAGGGTTAACCATATAGGGATGAAGCAACCACTAAGGTAAATATGGAGGATGAAAGGGGGAGTGGAAATCAAAGATCTAATAGGGAAAACCTTTTTGGTTGTCTTCAAGTGGCAAGGTGATATGTTGAAAGTGAATGAGGGCTGCCCTTGGAGTTTCAATAGGGCTATGTTGGGAGTGCTTAAAGATAAAGTGCTTATTTGGGTCGAAACTAGACCATTAATCACTTATTGGTGTTTGGAATATAAGCCCGAAATAAGTACTTATTTTAAAACTAAGGGAATATTTTTTAAGCCCACATTTCCAGCTTTTTTAAGGCCCTGTTTGATTTCACTTTTAAAAAGTACTTCTTTTAACAAGTACTTCTTTTAACAAGTACTTCTTTTAAGAGTTCGGACCACACATTAAGTGGTTATTAAGTGTTTTTATGTGTTTAGTAAAAAAGTGGGGAAGAAATACATTTTGTTAAAAGAATCACTTCTTAAAAAAGTGACCTGAAGTTGACCTTTTTTCCACTTCTCGGAGGAGTGCTTCTTCCAATAGAATGAGACGAACTAGTCCTGTTTAATTTTTAATACCCAAAATACCTCCAGTGTGAGAGTTTTATCTCCCTCTCCTCTCATTCAGACATAGAAAACTAGGTAGTGGCACACCTAGTTATAGGTTCACCAGCAACGATCGATGAGGAAAAACAGCCGGTGGACCTATTGTTTTGTCATTTTCTTACATTTTGTGAAGTTTTTCTTCATATTAAGCCATTTTTCTTGGGTTTTTTAAACATGAAACTCCCCAATTTGATGTGTTCGTAAATCTTCAATTTGAAAGAGTTTAACGACAACAATCTCACCGTCCAGCCACCGGCAACAAGGAAGTTAATATTAGTTAACTATTTGAATATTGGTGATATTTTATTTTTTTAACTTCTGATTAATTTTTTGTTAAATGTTTAATATTTGTGATGAATATTTGTTATGTTTTATATATGTTGTTGTGATTAATATTAGTTAACTGTTTGATTTTTTTCAAAATTGTGATTGCATTTTCTTATAAATTTTTGTATGAATATTTGTTGATTTTATTTGTTGGTAAATATTATTTGGTGATATTAAATTCACTTTGCATTTTTTATGAATTTTTGTTGGTGATGTTTTTAATATTTTTTTGAATGACCCAAATTTTCATTTTCCTTCGAATAATCCAAATTTAGTCATCCTATTTTATTTTTAGATGTTTTTTTTTATTTTCTTGAATAATCTGAATTTCCAATTATTTCATTATTTTTATTATGCATGATAAATTTTATATGTATAATAAATTTTATCCTTGATTTATGTATAGTTAATATTATTATTTTTTATTTTTTGAATAATACAAATATTCACTTATTGCATTATTATTAGTTTCTATAGTAAATTTTATCATATTTATATGTTTTTTTGAATAATCTGAATATTAATATGTATAATAAATTGTATCCTATTTTATTTTATTTTTTAAACTCTCAGTGGTATTGGTTTTCTTTTTTATGTTTTTTTTAATAATCCGAATCTTAATTTGTAGATTTATATGTATAGTTAATATATTCCTATTTTTTTGAATAATCTGAATATTAATATGTATAATAAATTGTATCCTACTTTTTTTTTAATTCCCATTGGTATTGGTTATCTTTTTTATGTTTTTTTAATAATCCAAATCTTCATTTTTTTATTTATATGTATAGTTAATATTCTCCTATTTTATTTTTTTGAATAATCTGAATATTAATATGTATAATAAATTGTATCCTACTTTATTTTTTTTAATTCACATTGGTATTGGTTATCTTTTTTATGTTTTTTGAATAATCCAAATTTATATTTGTGCATTTATTATTTATAATTTGTTGATTTATAATAGTCAATTCCGTCGTTTCATGTTTCCACATGATTCTTCACCTACCAGGCCATCTGATATGAATGATGCATCTAAATTAACCTATGTGTACTGAGCATCCATGTGTGTTATAATAGTTGGTGTGATTACACTGGGCATGATGTACATGTCCAAGTGAGATGCACTTTTACAAACATTTGCACTTTTTGTGAAAACTACTCCTTAAAAGTACTTTTTAGAGGTATTTTGTGAAAATGTGCCTTAAAAGCATTTTTTGAAAACTATGCCTTGAAAGTGCTTTTTAAAAGTAGTTTGTGGAAACTAGTCCTTAACTTGTCCTTAAAAGCATTTTCTGAAAGTATTTTGAGGGTGTTTGGAACCGTGGGCATTTATTCAATAAACATTGTCACATAGACACCACGTCAGTAGTTCCCCTCTAATGCTTTTCTGTATGCATCGAGAATAAAAAAAGGTGACTTTGGTTTCTATGCACGCCTACCATTTGGGGAAGTTATTTTTTAAAGCTTCTCTCAATGGTTAAGCGTTTTTTCATTGTTATGCGGATGTAGTGCCTAGTAGCGCTTAGTTGTCACAAACGGTTGTAATTATTACCTTTCTCAGTTTTGCAAGAAAATAAAGTACAAATATTGAATAAAAAACATAAACAGAACCAAACACATACTTTATAAAAAAAAATGAGCCTTAAAAGCACTTTTTGAAAGTATTTTGTGAAAACTGTGACTTGAAAGTGCTTTTTGGAAGTAATTTGTGAAAACTAGTCCTTAAAAGCACATTCTAGAAATAGTTTTTGAAAACTGCACCTTAAAAGCATTTTTTGGAAGTATTTTTGTGAAAATTGCGCTTTAAAAATGCTTTTTGGAAGTAATTTGTGAAAACGATCCTTAAAAGCACTTTTTTTGAAGTATTTTATGAAAACTATGCTTTAAAAGCACTTTCTAGAAGTATTTTGTGAAAATTATGCCTTGAAAGTGCTTTTTGGAAGTAATTTGTAAAAATTGCTCCTTAAAAACAATTTTTAAAAGTACTTTGTAAAAACTTATCCTTAAAAGTGCTTTCTAGAAGTACTTTGTGAAAATTGATAATTGAGATGCTTCTTCTTCTTCTTCTTCTTCTTCTATTGAGTGATAATAATAATAATAAAATAATAATAATAATAATAATAATAATAATAATAACAACAAGTGCCAATATAAGCACTTGTTATTGCTATTGTTATTGTTATTGTTATTGTTATTATTATTATTATTATTATTATTATTATTATTATTATTATTATTATTATTATTATTATTATTATTATTATTATTATTATTATCCATGTGGCACTCAATATGTGGGCCTACGTGGGCTCTCATGTGTCATGATGTGGTGATGTGGCGATTTTTCATTGAAACGTATATTATAATTATATACAAATCATTGTTTATATGTATGATTGAAGTGAGGGCAAAAAATGTCATTTATGCCAATATAAGCACTTGTGGAGAAAGTAGCTCACCAAACAACCCCATTCAATAAATGCTTAAAAAACACAATGAGAGAGAGAGAGAGAATGAGATATAGGAGAGAGGGGGGAGTGGAAGATGGGGTTAGTTTTACTATGTCTTCATACGATACAAAAGAAAATTGGTTTGGGGGAAGATGAAACACACACACACACACCAACAGTTCAAGCCGACAGCAAGTCAGCAACCACCAACCAACAAGTCAGCAACCAGTCTGGCACTGGAAAATTGCCATCTCCAAGGCTTTTTCTCTTTTTTTTTTAATTTTTAGTGTATTAAAAAAAACAAAAAATCGAATTGTGGTTAATTGGTTGACCAGTTAACTGGTTGCATCGATTCAGTTTTGGTTCAGATAATAAAAAACCGAATAGTTCGGTTTGGTTCAAAAAATATGCTCACGGTTCGGGTGAGCACCCCTAGTACATGTAACACATTATTAAGGTTAAGGCCATGGGTAAGAGATAGATGAGAATGATCCATCTGCAAGCCTTACCTTATCTTTTTCGGACAACAGGTTATAAGAGTGGAAAATATTTGGTTTACCCGTCATGTGGTTCGAGGCCCCTGAATCAATAACCCAAGGGGAATTAGTGGCAGTGGAAACATGGAAGGTAGATGCCGCATTACTTGATGTAGATGCAAATGAAGTAGGAGTACCAGTAACTGAGTTAACCATATGACATAGAGCCCTACCATACAATTCCAAATGATTATGGAATGAGCTCATGATATCTTCCTTAGAGTCAAAACTTGTGGATTGTTCCTGTATAGCACCAGGGTTACCAATAGGTTGTGAATTTTGAGCTGCCATATTTGCTACATTGTACTTCTTTTGACCCTGCACCTTACTTTGCTCTTCATTTTTCATAGCCCACTTTAGTTTTCCAAAGAGCTCCCAACATTTGTCACGAGTATGTCTTGAACACTGGCATTGAGTGCACCACAACTTGTCCTTGTCATCAGCTTTCTTGGGATCACTTTTCTTTCCTACATTAGTACCATTTGTTGCAGCTAATGCAATCTGTTGCTCCCCTCATTCGCAACCATTACACTCCATCTACTTTCCTCAAATTGGACCAAGGCATACACCTCTTGGAGTGAAGGCAATTCATGACTTCCCAAAATTTGAACACTTAGAGGCTTATACATAGGATTCAGTCCCAACAAGAAAGCAAAGACCAATTGTTTAGATACCAACTTCTTATAAGTTTTGGCATCACCATCATTCTTCCATTTTATAGTATGATAGTGATCCAACTCCTTCCAAACAGAGGTAAGAGCTGAATAATATTCTAACAAACTATGGTCACCCTGTTTATAGGTTGAGGATTCAACCTATAACTAATAAATCTTAGCATAGTATCTTTACTCAGAGTAGGTAGTTTTAGATTGTTCCCATATCTCATTTGCAATCTCTGTCCATATAAAATTCTTCTTTTCACTTGGCTCCATGGATGCAAATAGCCAAGACATCACTATATTGTTCTCTTGATCCCACCTATCATGTTCAGTTGCCTCACCTTTAGGTTCTTTTACTCTCCCATTTATGTATCTAGCTATTCCCCTAACTATAACATATAGTTTTACACCTTTAGCCCACTCGATTAGCATCGGAAAAAATATATTATCGACATTCATACCAGCTGTACCACGGGTTGATGTAGCCCAGATGAAACTAAATCATCAATTGCCATGTTAGGCAGGTTCTACAATTCAAAAGGAACCACTGATGTACACAGTAATAAATCCCCATCCCTACTTCTACTACTGAACACACACGTAGGGCACAAAAGACACACCAATCTGCCTCCTAGAATTGAACCCCACTGCTAAAACACCACTACCAGTAACTAACAAACCCAACAAATCAGTCTCCAATCACCATTAAGCCATACAAGACACACACTAAATGAGGACAACATATACCTGTCACGAGGGAGCACACAACTCCCTATATAGCACTTGTACGAAGGTGAATATAACAAGAATGCAGCATTCACAACATCAGCTGTCACCAACTAGGGTTTCCTTGGTGTTACGATCAAGGAAGAACCCAGAGAAATCACAGTCTTATTGGGCTCTTGCACCTCACAATTCAAGAAATCAAAAAAAAAAAAAAAAAAAACTGACGAGAAGAGATGTAGTTCAGAGAAAGAAGAGTCCTCCTATTGCCCAAAAGTTTGCTCTAATACCATGTTTTCTTCTAGGAAGAAGAGAAGAAAGGAAGGAGAAGAGAGATTGGTTGTTTGGGAGCCAAAACATTCAGCTGGTGGCGCCCAACTTTCTATTTATATTAAGGAGATAAAAATAAAAGAGGAAAAATTACATGCTTGCCCCTGGCAGCACACCTTAATAAAAAACAGTAAACAAATTAACAACACAACAACATAAAATACTATAACAACAGAAACAACTAACAAATTATTCTAACAACAGTAACAAATTATTCTATCCTTCACAATAAAAAAGGATTTAATGTTTGATTAGGAAGAGAGAGTGGATGGTCCATTGTAAATTCAATGATTAGTTTATGGTACAATATATGGGATAGTATAATAATTTTTCTTACAAGAATTATTAATTATGACAATAAATAGTAACCATTAGAATTAATAAGTTATATTTTATTTTGCCCATTGATTTTACTTTTCATTCTGATGTTATGGCTCCATGCAAAACATTATGAAAGGGATTTGACTTTTGACACAAAAATGATTTTTGAGCACCACATTTGGCAATTTAATTTGATACAGCCACACCACATTTTTCATACCATTATGTGCATCGGGTATTGATGGAAACATGAATAACACTTCATTATTTGGGGTAAGGCTACAAATTAAAATAAAACCTTTGGACCAAAGGGCTTCTCCTCTAAACAAGTTGCATCATATTTTTCAAGAAAGATTATCAAAAGAGTGGTTATTTCCACTCTCAAATAAAAACATTACTTTTCACACGTGTCTACCCATTGTCAAAAACAGATAAAAGAAAGGATGAGGTTCAAATGGCAGTTAACTCCACTCTCAAAAAGGTTATTGGTAGTTAATTACCTCCACTAAAAAGAAAAGAAAAAATCATTTGAAATAATGTAGGATCCATATAGTGCATCTGGTATTTGATCCTAAGTCTTAGGTAAAACAAGTCAAGGATCTTATCAAAATGAACCTTGCTCTAGAGGTGCAACTTGGATGAGTCCAATCCGAGCCCAACCCAACCCAAGTTTTGCTTGGGTTGGGCTTGGGTCAGAAAACTCTCGAGTCTGACCTAAACCTGGGTTGGGCATGGCTTGCAGCCTCGAGTAGCTCAAGCCCAACCCAAGTCTAATCCAACCTAGGCCCAAGCTAACCCGAGTCCGCTCAAAAAATTATATATACATGTCTATTGCATTTTGATAAAAATATTTTTTTCTAATAATGTATACACGTGTATATATATATATTCAAACTTGACTAACCCGCCTAAGTCCGACTAACGCAGCCCAAGTTGTATTAGGTTGAGCTTCAAGGCATGGGTTGATAAACTTGGACTTAACCTTGAATTGGGCCAAGCTTAACTTGAGGTTTGCACCTTTAGGGTTGGACCTAGGTTGACCTTCAAGCCGACCCAACCCGCCTGAGTTGCACCCCTACCTTGTACTCTTTATATTATTAATTTTTCTTCTTAGAACTTTTTATTATATTTATTAATACTTTATATTATTAGTTGAAAATTAAGACATTGCATGCCATTATTAGACAATGTATGACCTTAGCTCCAATGAGATTGATATACATAAACATTTATCAGTAATAAATAAAGTACATTATTATTTCATTTTCTTATTGGTGTGTTTTTGTGTATTATTCCTTAAACTAGACACTTATTAGACTCGTGTTAATTTAGAATGTTCTCAACCATTGGATAGACTTGGTGAATTTATCCTAATAAGGTTGATACAGGTGTTGTGAGTATCGGAAAATGGCATACTTAGGCTGAATTGGAGTCACCACCCATCAATTATAGAAATGGAGGTGATGGGACCTCTGGGAATGGGAGAGGGAAGGGGTTAGGCACCCATCTCCGGGTCCAATAGGTGGGGCCCACATGGTAATTCCCAAACACGCATAAGCACAAATGAACAGTTAAAAAACTAAAAAAGAAGGTAAACCATAACAAAACAATACAAAAGATAATCTACCCTATCAATTTTCACTATTACTTTGTTCTAATATATTTTTTATTATTTAACATTTTTATTATATATTTTTTTGGTTTATCCTTTTTAATATCATTATTGTTTCATCTGTATTTTTATCTATAATTTTTTTATTTTCTACCTTTTATTTAATTTTCCTAATTATTTATTTAATCATTTTTTGTTATTTTTTGTTGTCATTTATTTCCTCACACAATCCTACTTAGGTATCCTACTCTCTCTCCTAACAGTTCTCATTATTCCCCATATTTATTTACTTTTGATTATTATTCATTTTTTACTGTTCTAATTTTAGCAACTCGTCCTCCCCTGATTTACACAGAAATATAACTCAACTCCCCTCTGGTAATTCCTCCACACTCCCCTTTCTTCCTTCTAAGCTATAGAGAGACCAATCCACCCCTGATCCATTCCCTTTTCTTTTTATTGTTTTTTATCATTTTTTATTGATCACAATTTATTAGTTTATCTATTTCTTACGTTGCCTACTACAGGGAAACTCCTTGCTTATCGGAGAGTTTAGATCAGTTGTCTCCCTCAGCTCCGGACATTGAGTAATTGAAACTAAAAAAGAAAGAAAAACACGGCTAGATAATTGATGCAAAATAACCATCAACTGAACTCAAGAAGAGAAAACAGAGAGACAAAATAAAATAAAATAGGGTAAGTGTCTAAATCCACCATCACTTTTTATGAATTCTCTTAAACTTACCATAACTTTTTAAAACGTTCAAAACGAGGGACTGTTCCCCCAAGCTGATTCAACCAATGACCACAAAAAATCAGGAAGAGGACCAGGGAAATTGTTGCCATTCAGGGCTAAATATTGCAGCTGAGTTAGACTGGAGAATAAATTTCCTAACAACGTGCCTACTAGAAAATCGTTCCCAACCACCATTGTCATCATTCTCCCCAGTCCTTTCAAATCCGATGGAAACGACCCAGATAGAGAATTCAAGCTCAAATCAAGGTCAACCAGTTGAGAAAGGTCGCCAAGATGGATCGGCATAGGAGAAGAGAGGCTATTGCTGGAAAGATTCAAAGTTTGAAGGTTGGAGAGGTTGCCAAGAGCAGGGAGAATTGGCCCAGGCAGGAAATTTGAAGAAAGGTCAAGGAGGGTAAGATTGACAAGAGAGGAAAATGACAAAGGGATGGGTCCAGTAAGCAAATTTTGCGAGAGCTCAAGAACTAAAAGGCACGATAATTGACCTAGGGTTGTAGGTATAATGCCGACAAGCCTATTATCGGATAGGTAGAGAGAACTGAGGGTGGTTAAATTTCCTAGTGAAGAAGGAATAGAGTCAATAATGGAACAAGACCAGAGATCAAGTACTTGGAGTGCTCTGAGATGTTGCCCGAACCAGTCGAGAATGGAACCGGGAAGTAAGAAACCAGAGGCATTAAAAGTGGCCAAGAGGGTTAAGTTGGCGAGGGCATCGATGGAGAACTAGGGATTCTGACGACCAAGGCGGGTTCGTTTAAACCTCGAGATATTGATTCCAACGACCCGACCATTCTGGCATTGAACACCTACCCACTATGAGCATGGGTCGACTTTCCTTAGCCAGTCTTTGCTCCTCAACCCTAATGACGAGTGTAGGTTATATAGGGAAATCAGCTTGGAGCAGGAATTCAACGGCACCTGCTGCCAATATGCTGACTGAAACAGTAAGAAAAGGATAGCAAACTCTAGTATACTTCGCTGATTTGCCACTTTTACATATGATACCATCATTGCCAACAATGATGGTGATGATGAAGAACAATTCTACATCTTTGTGTTCTTCATCTTATCTCTTCCGATGAAGGTGGATTTAGCCCGATCTCGTAACGGGGAGACACGTGGGTGTGACTCGAAATAGGTGATAACTCAGTATGGTCATTTTGACACATGGACGTGACTCGATAAAAGTGACAACTTGGCGTGGTCAATTCGCTACAAAGCGACCTCGGGTACCCTGTTACCCCGAACTAAAGTTACTTTGAGCCAAGATCATCCTGAACTAAGATCACCTCAGTACCAGATTGTGACCAGGATAGCGGTACCAGGTCCGCTACAGATCGAGCCCGAACAACTGGACCACCTCGGGACAATCCTACCTCGATGCAAGATCACCTCGGTACTAAGGCACTTCGGCATTCACAACAGGTCAGGTCTAAAGAACACGAGCTCAGGTGATGCTCACCAACTGCCACATGATAATTCCAAGGATCTCACCATCGTACCCCACGTCTTACGAGATCAAGCCTTGTAACGACTATATTAGCTCACCCACTCCTCGATTCAGGAGGAAATGGGCAATCTTACCGGTTGGTGACGTTATCCCCACCTAACGTGGAAACGGATCCCATCACACTGGCGATCCAGGAACTACTCCACCAAACCCGCAAGGACTCCTGTTGATGGTGCACAATCCAATCACTCCTAGCTAGAACTTGCGTGGCTCCTGAAAGGTACTTGAGATGGAAAAGATGAGGGATCCTCGGGGGCTTGCCCGGCGGGAACACTCCAACACTTAAGTTAGAGTTTTGTGAAAAATGCAAAAAGAGGAAGAAAGCTAAGAGTGCAAATAGCGCGAGTATCAGAAAATTACCTCTGTCCTTTGGGATTGGGCTACTTATAACAGAACTCTGTTGAATCAGGCCCACCTACCTCTGACAGGGCAGGTATAACCACCACGGTCGTCCTGCCGCAGCCGCTACAGCCAGGGCTGAGGTGGCACGCGTGGGGCCTTCGTTGCAGGGTACGTACCTGTCAGGTGTAAGACACCTTCTAAAGGTGGCGGGCACAACACTGTCTGACGAGAGATGTGGTTGTAGTCTCCAAGTTTGTCAAGTACGGTGGTCGGGCAGGAGGCCTTCCTGTGATGTGTCGAACTACTCTTCTGTGAGGTACCCTGCAAGTGGCGAGCTGCCTGTGGCAAGCTACACCGAGCTGTCTGGTCCGAGGTGTCTATCTCGGGGTATCTAGAGGCGGATTGGGGTGTTCCTGTTTGGGAGTGGCCTAAAATCCACTGGGAGGAGCTCGGGCATTAGGAAAGGTCAGAGGGCCCTGAGCTCGGAGGTAGCTCGGAGCGCCTCAGCCTTGGGAAGGAGGTGCAAGCCAAGCGGTTCTCGGCGAGTAGCCTAACCCGCCGAGTTGCCAGACTAAACTCGGTGAGCCCTTTCCACCAGGATGCGGTTGTGCTTGCTGTGCTGTCACGTTGAGTCATCGTTTGACCAAGGTCATCCCCACGTGTACCTGTTTTAGGAGGTCGGGCCAAATCACCCTCCATCAATTGCCCCCCACTCCCTGTGCTGACGGTGTTGACCCAGTGCGGGGAGTTCATGACGCGCTAGGTGGATTTGGCTTCGGTACTCATGCCACTCCGTCGTGCGCTTCGCCTAGCTGGACCGGTCCAGTGCCCGGCTCGATATAAAGAAACCCGGGACGCATTCGGTTTACGCACGGACATCACACGATTTGGACTTTGCGGACGCCAAAAAATGCACTAATTTCGCCTCGAGGAGCCCGTAGCCGATTTCTTTGAGAACCATTGGATCATCTCAATCTCGACCGTTAACGCCCGGATGCGGTGGCTATAAATAGTGGGGGACCCTTGGTCGTTTCTTCGCCACAAAGTCTTCAGCGTCAGTATCGAGCTCGCGTCTGAGGTTCCTAGCTCGGGTTTTCTAGCTCAGTTATTTCCTCAGTTCGGTTCGCGTTTTTTGTGGTGAGTCCCCGAGCTTCTTTTTCTTTTCTAAACTTTCTTTCCTTTCGTGCTTTCATGTCGTCTAGTGTAGATAGCCTTATCGACGAGCCCGAGGTGGGTACCTCGGCTTAGGGTGGCTCTCCTACCACCCATCCGTCCGATGTACAGGTGGCTTCAGGTCATCTAGCATCCACCTCCCACCGAGGACGGGTGCCAGATCAGTTCGGCCCTTCCACCATGACTCTGGAGAGACTTCAGGATCTCATACAGAGGTTCCACCTTCCTAGGGAGTACTCTTACAGCCTTACTACCGGCAGTTTTCCATGGGAGCATGGTCCCGATGAGATCGTGGTCTTCAGGGAGCAACTGGTCGCCGGACTCCGTCTCCCTCTTCACCCTCTGATTGTTGAGGTGCTGGTGCACTTTAACATTACCTTGGACCAGCTTCACCCAAATTCCATACGGAATGTGGTTGGGACCATTTTCCTCTACTTCGACCGCGCCTTCTCCATTGACCTAGATATCCTCTGTTCTATCTTGTCAATAAAGAAGAACGCTTTGGGCGCTCTCCCCGGGCACATATGGGCTTATTATCTTTCTCCCCGCCCAGGTTTTAAATTAATGCACAAGCTCTCGAGTAAAGTCCTGGCCTGGAAGTGGGACTACTTCGTAGTTCAGAGCAGCATGGGGTGGCCTTTCCCCATTGACTGAAGGGTGGCCGTTCAAGACTCCGGTGTTATCCTTGATGGGAAGACTAAGAAGTCACTTCAGTCGTGGGCTCAGCTCGGGTTGAATTACAAGGACTTCACAGTCGAGGAGAAGCTCATCCAGGCCGGCTTGAGCCCGGGTAGGTTTGCCTTTACTTCGGCTCTTTTGTTCGCATACTTACTTCAGGGTTACTAACGCCGAGCTTTGCTGCAGGTCCCATGAAGGCGGAAAAGATAGACAGTCAGAGGCTCTTCCGCCAGATGAAGAGGAAGAAGCGCATAGCCAAGAAGGCGCGCATCGAGTTCCCGTAGGCCTCTGCCGAGGCTCAGCCTCCACAGGCCCCGGCTCCGGAGCTCGATCTCCCCGGCGCTCAACCTATCATCGACTTGGAGGGAGACATGGCGCCTCAGGGGCCCGAGATGGCGGCAGAGCCCACCACTAAGCCTACCGAGACTGCGGCCGGGGATGCCACTGAAGCCTCCGCTGAGACTTGCCTTGTAGAGGCTACAACCGGGGCTTGTCCTGCTGGTGTCACCGTTGAAGCTTCCGAGGAGTCCACCCATGTGGCAGAGATGTCGGTATCCAGCTCGGGGAGTCAGGAGGATCAAAGCATTCTGAACCCCTAGTGCAGCCTTCAGAAGAGTAAGGAGGCTACGTACCCAGAGGAGGTCACAAAATGGGTTGATCTCACTCCTGGTCAGCTCGGTGCCCGAGCTACTTCTCATACCTTGGTGGTGAGTTCCATGCGAAGGACCCTCTTCTCTTCTCTTCTTTTTTTTTTTTGACTAGTCCCCTTTTTGTAGGTGAACTCAGCCGTGCGTGCCTTGACCCTTCAATCTGATCGGCATCTGAGACAGGCTTTGGAAGCTGAGAAGTCATCCCGCGCAGCCCATACCGAACTGAGGGCAACTCGCAGTCAGATCCACCGCTTGCAGAATGATGCCTCAACTCAGAAGAGCTTCATTGAGGTGCTGTTGGCAGAGAAGAGCGAGCTGGCCCGAGACAAGGATAGATTGAGGGCCGAGGTGAACGAGTTCAAGGTTGGCCAAGAGGCCTTGAGGCTCGAGATGGACAGCCTCAAGGCAGACCGGGATGCTCTGAAGCTTGAGGTGCAAGGCCTCAAGGAAGCGAAAGGAAAGCTGGAGCACGAGGTGGAGTACCTCAGAGGTGACTTCAAAGAGAAGACCGAGATCTTCAAAGATGCCCTCAAGGAGACCAAGGTCCAGACTGTCATTGACTATGTTAAGTCTTCGAGGTTCGACGACGTGATGACCGAGGCCTACCGCAAGGGTTTCAAGCTCAGTCGGTGGTTAATTAGGCACGTCTACCCCGGTCTTGATACGAGCGCCATCACCACTTCGCGGATCACTAATGACATAGTGCGTCAGTCAGCAGATGATCCGGACTCTGAGGATGAAGGTGCCGATGATGATGTAGAGGCCACCAGTCCGGTTAATGCCCCTGAGGAGGTCCCTAGCAAAGGCGATGAGCCTCTGAAGTAGTTCAGCCCCTGTACCTGCGAGCTTGATCTTTTTTTTTTTTTTTTGTAACAAACTTTTTGTAATGGAATATTTGTAGTGAAAATACACTTTGCTAAGTGCTGTGCAATTTACTTTATTTGCTGAAGTGATTATTTTACCCCGAACTGTTAAGCTATCGAGCTAACTACCCAAAGTGGGAGTTTCTCGACTATCGTCACCCCGAATTGTCTCCCAGTACTTTGCAGGGGTAACCTTATGTACGCCGAGGTAAGCAACATAGTAGGGTATATGTCCGACTTGTCTGCACCCGGGTTAAGTTGACATCGGTGGTCCCTAACGGGTTCAACCTATTGTATGCCGAGGCGGGCTATGCATTACAAAGTTCGTACCTGAGCTGCCTGCGCCTTAGGCATTACAAGTACTCAGCCTATGCCGATGAGGCGACTAGGCCTTATATGGTGATGAGGTCTTTCATTAGCTCGACGTTTTGGCCCTTAGGTTGGGGAAGTAGCTTATAGTCCGCTCTCCTAGAGTTCACCCGTGCCGAAGAGGCGACAAGGTCTTATAGTGTCGAGGTCATGTTAGCTCGGCATTCTGGCCCTTAGGCTCTGGGAGTGACTCGTAGTCTACTCAGTAGTTATAGGTAATACTGTCTTAAGTTGACAATATTCCATGCCCGAGGTACCTGTCTCCCTTCGAGGGTTTCGAGCTCGTATGTTCCTTCCCGGAGCACTCATTTCACTCGGTAAGGTCCTTCCTAGTTGGACCCGAGCTTGCCAGCGCCGGGCTCAGGTACCATAACTTTACGAAGGACCAGGTCACCGACGTGGAGGTTCTGCTTCTTGACCTTGGCGTTATAGTACCAAGCTACTCTTTGCTGGTAAGCTGCAGTCCTGATGTACGCGAGGTCCCTTACTTCGTCGAGTATATCGAGGTTGGTACATACCTCATCCTCATTCGTCTTATCATTGTATGCTTCCAGTCGTAGCGTAGGTACTTCAATTTCTGCCGGGATAACTGCTTTGGTGTCGTAAGTGAGGTTGAAGGGAGTCTCTCCTGTGGCGGTTTTTTCCGTGGTTCGGTAAGCCCATAGAACACTGGGTAGCTCGTCTACCCACAATCCTTTAGCTCGGTCCAAACGTGCCTTCAGTCCACGGAGGATGGCTCTATTTGTGACTTCTGCTTGACCGTTTGCTTGAGAGTGTGCAACAGAAGTGAAATTTTGTCGGATCCCCATGTCTTGGCACCAATTCTGGAATTTGATGTCCTCAAACTGCTTGCCGTTGTCAGAAATTAGTACCCGGGGTAGCCCGAAGCGGCACACAATGTTCTTCCAAAAGAAGTTTTGGATGTTCCGGGCTGTAATCGTTACAAGAAGTTCAGCTTCTACCCACTTGGTGAAATAATCCACTGCTACTACTAAGAACTTCCTCTGGCCTGCCGCTGGCGGGAACGGTCCAAGTATGTCGATGCCCCATTGTGCGAAAGGCAACGGGCTGGTGAGATACTTGAGGTCGACAGCATGCTGATGGTGAATATTGGCATGCTTCTGGCATTTGTCACATTTTCTGACGAGCTCGATGGCATCTGCCTTCATTGTTGGCCAATAATACCCTTGTCGTAGTGCTTTTTGGGCGAGGGCTCTGCCCCCCAAGTGTCCGCCGCACAGACGCTCATGAGTATCGCGGGGTACAAGCTCAGCTTTGGTAGGTCGCAAGCAACACAGGTAGGGGAGCGCGTAGGATCTCCGGTACAACCGTTCGTCTATTATGACGTATTTGGCTGCCTGACGCTCTAGCCTTCTGGCCGCATTGCGATCTGTAGGGAGTGTCCCGTGTAGCAAGAAGCTCGCGAGCGGGTCTAGCTTGGCGCTGCTTGAACGACGGGGGCGACCTCCTCTGCCCCCCCCCCCCCCCCCCCCCCCCCCGAGAATGCTAGGCCGAGGCAGGTCCTCTATGTACACGGTTCTCATGGTCATATCGCTGGCGTTAGCTAACTGGGACAGGGCATCGACCTCAGCGTTCTCCGACCACGGGATTTTCCTAATGAAGTGTGACTGGAAGTTGAGCAGAGCCTCTCTTACTTTGGCTAAGTAAACAACCATGGTTGGTTTGCGAGCTTTGTAATCTCCTGTGACTTGGTTGACTACAAGCTGGGAATCGCTGCAGATGATGATGTGCTTGGCTTTTACTTCTCTGGCTAAAGCTAGTCCAGCTATCAACGCTTCGTATTCCGCTTCATAATTGGATGACGCGAACTCGAAGCGTAGTGCATACTCCAATTCCGTGCCACTTGGGTCGTGCAAAACTATTCTGGCTCCGCTGCCCTGCTGGTTCAAGGAGCCATCTATGTGAAGGATCCAGGGCTCCTCATCCCAATTCGCGCTTGTCCTAAGTAGGAGAGATGCCACACTGGTTGCTACCTCACAGGGCCTGGACTCAACTGGCTTGGGAGCTTCGGGTGAGCCCGGACTGGGGGCCTCGTGCTCAACTGGCCTGGGGACTTCGGAGCTGAAAGTGCACTCGGCAATGAAATCTGCTAAGGCTTGGGCCTTAATAGCAGTTTGCAGCTTGTATCGAAGGTCGTACTCGCTGAGCTCAACGGCCCACTTCGTCAATCGACCAGAGACCTCAGGCTTAAGTAAGACTTGCCTCTGAGGTTTGTCAGTGAGGACGATAACAGTATGAGCCTCGAAGTACGGATGGAGCTTCCGAGCTGCGATGACTAGTGCATAGGCTAGCTTCTCTATCTCTAGATACCTCGTCTCTGCTCCCTGCAATACATTACTAACATAATAGATGGGTCGTTGGACCCGATCTACTTCCTATATTAGTACCGAGCTGACCACTTCGTCACTTGCCGAGAGGTACAACTCTAAAACATCACCCTCTTCGGGCCGGGTTAAGATTGGCACACTAGCGAGGTATTTCTTGAGCTCGTCAAATGCGAGCTACCAGTCTTGGGTCCGTTCGAACCCTTTGCTTTTAATTGCCTTAAATAAAGGCAGACAGCGGTCCGCTGACTTGGACATAAAGCGGCTCAGGGCAGCTACACGGCCATTCAACCTCTGAACCTCCTTCAACTTCCAGGGTTGTCTCATATCTAAGATGACCTTAATCTTACCCGGGTTGGCCTCAATACCGCGCTGGTTAACGATGTATCCTACGAATTTGCCTGAGGTGACACCGAAGACACACTTGTTTGGATTCAACTTCATGTTAAATTGTCGCAGAATTTGAAAGACAAAATGCAAGTCTTGTATTAATTCGTGTGAGAATTGAGTTTTGACGACCATGTCGTCTACATAACACTCTATTTTTCTACCAATTAATGGCTCAAATAATTTATTTACAAGCCTTTGAAAGGTTGCCCCAGCATTTTTCAACCCGAAGGGCATAACCTTGTAACAATATAGACCGAACTCTGTGATGAAGGCAGTATTTTCTTCGTTCGTCGGGTCTATCCTGATTTAGTTATAGCCCGAATAGGCATCTAAGAAACTCAACAACTCGTGCCCTGAGGTCGCGCCCACCAGGCAGTCGATTCTAGGGAGTGGGAAGCAGTCTTTTGGGTAGGCTCGGTTTAGGCCGGTGTAGTCAACGCACATGCGCCACTTGCCGTTAGCCTTCTTTACCAGAACGGGGTTGGCTACCCAGCTCGGGTAATGGACTTCTCTTATGATGTCGGCTGCGAGGAGCTTCGCGACCTCCTCGTCGACTGCTTTCCATCGCTCCGGGGCTAGGTTGCGTTTCTTCTATCTAACGGGCCTAACTACAGGATCAATATTGAGCTTGTGAGTTATAAGACTAAGGTCTATACTGGGCATCTCTGCCGCGGACCATGCAAAAACATCTAAGTTTTGAAGTAGGAAACTTACTAGTTCGAATCGGAGGGGTTCTTGGACTGAAGCACCAATCTGAAGTGTCCGAGCTGGGTCTTCTGCTGAAGTCAGAATGGCAACTGTTTATTCCGTGGGTGCAAATCGTTCTTCGCCTTGCTCCGTAGGTTGCTCCAGTTCGAGGTTGTCAGCCACCTTGATCTTTCTCTTGAGGGCGGCGACATAGCACTTGCGAGACTCAAGCTGGTTGCCCCACGCTACCCCTACTCCGAAGTCTATAGGGAACTTCATTGCCAAATGATAAGTGGAGACCACCACCCGTAGGACATGGGTGATCGGCCGGCCTATTATGGCATTGTACGGGGAGGGGGTTGCGACCACCAAGAAGTAATGGTTGAGTCTGACTACACTGGGCCATGTGCCGACATCCACACGTACTGTTATTTTCCCGAGGGGCCTGACTTCTTCTCTGCTGAAGCCTACCAAGGGAGTATTAGCGGGCCTCAAGTCACTTCCCTGCAACTGAAGCTGGTCGAACGTGGCTTTGAAGAGGATATCTGCTGAGCTACTTAAGTCAACGAGGACGCGCCTGACCTCGAAATCATTGATCCTTACTTTTATGACGAGCGTGTCATTGTGGGAGTAGTGGATCCCACGCGCATCGTCCTCTGTGAAGAAGATCGGTTCCTCTGTCTTCGACCGCTTAGGAGGATTCTTCTCTTCTCTGGCAACCTCGTGAACTGATGTCCGAGCTGCCGCCGAGGTACAACCCACAATGATCGAGCCTCCAACTATCATGTGGATGGTGCCCCGAATTGGCCTCTCTTCCGGGGGATGCCTCTGTGACTGCTCTGCCGGCATGTTGCTGGACTCGGGAACATCCTTATCGTGCTCCCCTTGCTGACCTGCTTTATTTTTATTATTATTATTTTGTACGAAATTCCTTAGATATCTGCAACGAATGAGTTCCTCTATCTCATCGCGGAGATTCTTACAGTTCTCAGTACTATGACGGTGGTCTCTATGAAAACTACAATACAAATTTTTATTCCTTTCATTAGGATTCCCCCTCAAGCGGGGTGGCCACTTCACGTATGGGGCATCCGTGATTGCCATCAGGATTTCGGCTCGCTTAGCGTTCAATGGGGTATAGTTAGTTCGGTCCGCTACAGGGGATCGGAACGGCCGACTTTGCCCCCCGAGCTACGTCCTTCTTATTTCGGCTGTCTCCTTGGCAAGAAGGTTCTCCTTCTCTCTTTCTCTTCTCGGGCGCACTCTCGCCCTTTTGGTTGATCTCTTCTTCCATGGCTCTGAACCTGTCCGCGAGCTTAAGGAATTCAGTTATGGTCGCCGGCTGGTTGACAACCATGTGCCACTTGAATTCTTTGTGCGTCACGCCCTTCTTGGCTGCTGCAAGGCACACTACGGGGTCTAGGCGCGGTATCTGCATGCATGCATCATAGAACCGCTTGATATAGCCCCAGATGGACTCTCCCTCTATGGACTATGTTGACAAGACTTTCCTCAGTTCGCGGGCACCGCTTGCTGGTGACGAAGTGGGACGTGAAGGCTTGCGCGAACTGCGCCTAACTTCTTATCGATCCGGGTGCAAGGTTTCGATACCATGTGCGGGCCACTCCTCTGAAAGTGGTGGAGAAAGCCACGCACATGCAAGACTCACTTGCCCTCACTAGGTGCATCTGTGACTGGAAAGCGTCTACATGATCATTCGGGTCGAATGACCCGTCATATTTATTGAGAGGGGGGAGCTTGCAGTCCTTGGGCATTGGAACAGCCAAGAGCTCGGGAGACAAGGGGGATGAAACAGAAAAGAGGGGAGCTTTAACTTCACTCAAGCTTACCTCTGAGCTCGGGCAGGTTGTGGGTGGTAGTTCGGCGAGCTCGGCGGCGGCGTCTTTGCTTCTTGGCGGGCCCAACATTGGTGCTGCTCACCTTCGTACTGTCAGGAATAGTTTGCGTAGGAAACAGCTCGGGCTACTGGTGATGGCTGCAGATAGAGGGGTTCTGCTTAGAGTCTGCAGCCAGAATCTCAAACCGGTTCTCTAGAAGCGGGGCTTCGAACTTTGATTGCTGGGGTGATTTAGACCTGGCGAGTTGGGGTCCTCCCGACCTGACTACCCGCGGCGAGATCGGAGTGGTTGGTCTTTCCTTTCTGCCGCAGGAGGAGGCTTGACTCTTAGGGGGGTTCTGGGAAGCCTCTCCTTGGCGAGAAGGGCGTTCATCCTAGCGGCGAGACCTAGCTTGCCGTGAGGCTGGGCGCCGAGGAGGGAGCTGAGGCAGCTGAGGGAACTGCTACTGATAGTGATATTGAGAGACTTGGCGCAACACCTGCTGCTGGTAGAGCTGGAACTACTGAAACTGCTGCATCTGGGCTTGCATGGCTCGCATGGACTTCACCAGGTTGTCGAGTTGGCTCTAGCTTGTCGTCGAACGGACAACAATTGGTTCAGCAAAGGTTGTCTCAACGGAGGGGGGAAGGGGAACACTCACAGGCACAACTACTCGTGGCACGTTCAGGCTAGGGACTCCGTCCACCGTAAGGGGAAAGGTGAACTGCCCAATGCAGACCCGGGGACCTGGAGTTGTTCCCTGGCGATGTCCATCTCCATGCTACGTCCGGTATTGCTTGAAGAAGCCATGAATGTTGAGTTTTTAGAAAAGAATGAACTATGAAAGCTTAGAGGAAGGCTTTTAGAAGCGTTCCCACAGACGGCGCCAAATGATGGTGCGTAATCCGATCACTCCTAGCTGGCACTTGGGTGGCGCCTGAAAGGTACCTGAGATGGAGAAGATGAGGGATCCCCGGGGGCTAGCCCGACGGGAAAACTCTGACACTTAAGTTAGAGTTCTGTGAAAGATGCAAAAAGAGGAAGAAAGCTAAGAGTGCAGATAGCGCGAGTATCAAAAAGTTACCTCTGTCCTTTGGGATTGGGCTACTTATAACAGAACTCTGTCGAATCAGGCCCACCTACCTCTGACAGGGCAGGTATAATCGCCACTGTCGTCCTACCGCAGCCGTTACAGCCAGGGCTGAGGTGGCACACACGAGGCCGTCGTTGCAGGGTACGTACCTGCCAGGTGTAAGACACCTTCTAAAGGTGGTGGGCACAACACTGCCTGACGAGAGACGTGGTTGCAGTCTCCAGGTTTGTCTGGTATGGTGGTCGGGCAGGAGGCCTTCCTGTGATGTGCCGAACTGCTCTTTTGCGAGCTACCCTGTACCGAGCTATCCTGCAAGTGGCGAGCTGCCTGTAGCAAGCTACATCGAGCTATCTGGCCCGAGGTGTCTCTACCTCGGGGTATCTAGAGGTGGATCGGGGTGTTCCTGTTTGGGAGTGGCCTAAAATCCACTGGGAGGAGCTCGGGCATTAGGAAAGTTCAGGGGGCCCTGAGCTCGGAGGTAGCTCGGAGCGCCTCAGCCTTGGGAAGGAGGTGCAAGCTAGACAGCTCTCGGCAAGTAGCATAACCCGCCGAGTTGCCAGACTAAACTCGGTGAACCCTTTCCCCCGAGTTGCGGTTGCGCTTGCTGTGCTGTCATGCTGAGTCATCGCTTGAGCAAGGTCATGCCCACGTGTACCCGCGCTACGAGGTCGGGTCAAATCACCCTCCATCACCAGTATATAATGGCTTCACCCCCCAGGGATGAAGAGGATGTGTAATCTTTGCTCTCTTGCTCTCTCGCAATCTAATATCGTCTTCAAGCTCGCAACTGTGTGCTAACTTAAGCATCAGAGTGACCCCGCCGGATAAGCCACCTCGAGTTCTCTGGTTCATCCCCTACAGGTTCCTTAGTTCCCGTCGTTGCTAGTAGCCAGATCATCTCCTACAAGGAGCAGCCGGATTGCGCTACATCATTTGGCGTCGCCTGTGGGAAATCACTACTAAAAGCCTTTTGTCTCCATTTCAAAAATCTCAAGCTCAGAATCAAATCCATGGATTCCTCCAGCAACGCCGCACAAAACAATGAAGTCAACGTCTCCAAGGGACAACCTTAGTTCCCGTATGTTCGTATAGGTCAGTTCACCATACCGCTTACTGCGGCTGGGGTACCAGCGTTGACGATGCCCTAAGTGACTGCACAAGTGTACGTGCCACTCCCTCCTATAGTCGGCGCGACATTCACTAAACCCTTTGTGGTTCTGTGGGATACGCTACAAAAAGCTAAGTTCTCATCTTCTGAACGATGAAGTCATCTTCGTCCAAAAAGCTAAGTTCTCACTTTTTAGAAACTAAAGTTCTCGCTTTCTAGTTTCCATTTTTTATGAACTCAAAGACTATGCAGGAAGTTGATAGCTAACAGACTAAGTAACTCTACCAACTTTGTTTCAACTCGGATAAAGCCTCATCAGTCCTCTTCGCGAGGTACCCTCTACAAGATGAGCTCTTTGTGGCTTCCGCGGGAGTTGGCGGCCAACGAGGCTGAGTGACCGGCATCACTAACGAGGCTGATGCAGCGCAATCGTAGCTCTAAAGCATCGAACTGATAAAAGACCTCGACACCGCATAAGACCCAGCTGCCTCTTCGGCATGGGCAAAACCAAGGGTAAGAAGAGTGGACTGCGAGTCGCTCCCAGAGCCTAAGGGCTAAAGTGCCGAACTGATAAAAGACCTTGACACCACATAAAACCCATTCAACTCTTCGGCATGGGCAAAATCAAAGATCAAGGAGAGTGGACTACGAGTCCCTCTTAGAGCCTAAGGGCTAAAGTGTCGAACTGGTAAAGACTTCGGCACCGCATAAGACCAAGTCGCCTCTTCGGCATGGGCAAAATCAAGGGAAGTGGACTACGAGTCACTCCCAGAGCCTAAGGGCTAAAGTGCCGAACTGATAAAAGACATTGGCACCGCATAAGACCCAACCGCCTCTTCGGCATGGGCAGAACCAAGGGTAAGGAGAGTGGACTACGAGTCGCTCACAAAGCCTAAGGGCTAAAGTGCATAATTGATAAAAAACCTCGGCACCACATAAGACCCAGTTGCCTCTTTGGCATAGGCAAAATCAAAGATCAAGGAGAGTGGACTACGAGTCGCTCCCAGAACCTAAGGGCTAAAGTGCCAAACTAGCAAAGACTTTGGCACCGCATAAGACCTACTCGCCTCTTTGGCATGGGCAAAATCAAGGGGAGTGGACTACGAGTCGCTCCCAGAGCCTAAGGGCTAAAGTGTCAAACTAATAAAAGACCTCGGCACCGCTTAAGACCCAATCGCCTCTTCGGCATGGGAAAAGTCAAGGGTAAAGAGAGTGGACTACGAGTCACTCCCAGAGCCTAAGGGCTAAAGTGTCGAACTGATAAAAGACCTCGGCACCGCATAAGACTCAGCCGCCTCTTCGACATGGACAAAACGAAGGGTAAGGAGAGTGGACTGCGAGTCACTCCCAGATCCTAAGGGCTAAAGTGCCGAACGGATAAAAGACCTCGGCACCGCATAAGACACAGTCGCCTCTTCAGCATGGGCAAAACCAAGGGTAAGGAGAGTGGATTGCGAGTCGCTCCCAGAGCCTAAGGGCTAAAGCAATTCGTATTCAGCACGAGAAAACAAAAGAAAGACTAGTTCGCTCTCAACACCATGATGGATGCAAACTTGATTTCTTCATAGTCGACCTCCACCTCGGTTGCAAGCTCCGCATCAAACTCATCGGCTAGGGCCAGCTCGAAGAACATTATGTCGAAGTCTACCTAGGTGGAGCGACCTGATAAAGCAGTCACACAGAACCCCCTCTTAAAAACGGCGTGATGAGCTTCACTCTTCAGGTACTTAGCCGGATCACAGAACCTCTTGATGGTCACATCCCTAATAAGGTAGATATCCTCGGGGTACCTGCTCCACCTCTCCTCGAGTAGATGAACTCGCTCTCAGGCCCCGAAAAGAAAGATGGCGAGGTCCTACACAATGCTGCTAACGCTAGGACTCTTCCGACCTGAGAAGCAAATTGGATCGACGCTTACGATCTCATCGAATTATTCATTCAAGGGCCAAAAGGAGCAATCTACTCCCTTCGCCGAGTTACTTTCAGCTCGGGAGTGGGGGGAAAATGATGAGGGTGGATTTGGCCCGACCTCGTAACAGGGGACACGTGAGCGTGACTCGACATAAGTGACAACTCAGCATGGTCATTTCGACACGTGGACGTGATTCGACATAAGTGACAACTCAACGTGGTCAGTTCACTACAAAGCGACCTCGGGTACCCTGTTACCCCGAACTAAAGTTACTTCGAGCCAAGATCATCCTGAACTAAGATCACCTCGGTACTAGATCGCGACCAGGATAGCGGTACCAAGTCTGCTACAGATCGAGCCCGAACAACAGGACCACCTCTAGACAAGCCTACCTCGGTGCAAGATTACCTCGGTACTAAGGCACTTCAGCATTCACAACAGGTTGGGTCTGAAGAACACGAGCTTAGGTGATGCTCACCAATTACCGCATGATAATTCCAAGGATCTCACCATTGTACCCCGCGTCTTATGGGATCGAGCCTTGTAACGGCTATATTAGCTCACCAACTCCCCGATTCAGGAGGAAATGGGCAACCTTACCGTTTGGTGACGTTATCCCCACCTAACACAAAAACGGATCCCATCACAACGGGGATCCAGGAACTACTCCACCAAATCCGTGAGGACTTCAGTACATAAAGGCTTCACCCCCCAGGGGTGAAGAAGATGCATAATCTCTGCTCTCTAGCTCTCTAACAATCTGATATCATTTTCAGCTAACAACTGAGTGCTAACTTAAGCATCGGAACGACCCCGCTGGGTAAACACCCCCGAGTTCTCTGGTTCATCTCTTGCAGGTTCGTCAAGCCCGTCGTTGCCGGGAGCTAGATCATCTCCTACTGGGAGTAGCCGGATTGCGCCACATCATCTTCCTTGTGCATCCCATTACAAGCTACAAGTACATGTATCAGTGAATTTATGTAAGAGCTTTAGGGATTTGGGGATTCTTGCTCCTTAAATAGTTTATGAAGAGGTATGAAGAAAAGGTAGGTGCTAGTTTAGAGAAGGCACCTTGAATAGTCACAATTTCAAACATTGTGACTGTTTAAAAAGTAGTTAACAGTTAATGACTGTTAACTTTGAACTGTGCATCTTGATCACACCTGATCGAATCGTGACCGTTGATCTCATCAACGGTGATCATGCGTGTGCGTATGTTGTGTGGTATCAAACCCTCATACTCTCCTCTACTATTTCTAAGGAGTGTAAATCAGCTTCTATTAAAATACTAAAAACAAGGCTTATAACTTTCCAATGTGGGACATGTTCAAAACTGAGTTTTGTAAGAGAAAAGCTAATTTTTCAATCAAATGTGCAGGTGCAATTTCTCATGTAATTGACTAATCAAACCCATTGGATTTAATCCCTTAAGAGATTAAAATCCAACAATCCCCCACATTGATTGATCAATTACATATTTCTCTCACAATCCAAACAACTATGGCACAATTATGGATACAAAAGGTGTTTATCAACTTAAACCTTTTGTTATTATAGATATCTCAGAGCCTTGTCAAAGTTATTGGTGGTAAGATCTTAAACCAATTACGCTCAAAACAGACCGAAGACACCTATACACACAAAAATGTCTAATCTCTACAAGAGTTTCAAGTTTTGCTCAGCACTGTAATGGCCATGTGCTTCTTTCCTGGTTTCATGAACAATCTCGAGAGCAAACCCAAACTCTTATTAGAAACGACACTACTTCTATGTTCACATAGGTGAAGTTCCACTATATGTTCCGTTATTTGACACATTTCAGAACTTCATTAAGAGTTTAACTCGACCTCTCATCATAATGGACAACACAGTTATGTTGTGATGGGAAATTTCTCAATGTCAGTGCTAACAGTCACATTGCTGTAACTTGTTATTACCTATTAAACCCAATACTAATGGTTTTTCAATTCAGATTGGGTTACCATTACAAGTGACTAAGTAAAGGGTTTTAATCCCATCTCTTTGGTTGTCATTCTTACCAATTCTCTGGTCAAGCCCTTGGTAAGATGATCAACCAAGATTTTACTTGACCTCACATAGGTTATAATGATGACTCCATCTTGAATCAGTTGCCTAACAAATTCATGTCTCGGACTTATATGTTTAGACTTACTATTGTAGGTACCACTCCAAGATTTTCCTTCGTTAATACTCAATTTGAACATACCATTATAACCATATCCCTTTCCAACAAACATCCCATTCTTGGATAGGATTAGTTTATCGGATTCAAAGACAACTTTGAATCCCCTCTTACGGACAAGATTTACTGAGACCAATTTCTTTCTAATGTCAGGAACATGGAGAACATTCAAGAGAGTCAGTGTCTTTGCATAAGTGAAGTTCAACTCTACGCTGCCTCTTCCAGCAACTTTGGCACATGTTTGGTTTCCCATCTATACCTCCTAGCCATCAGTCACTTCTTCATATGTCTTGAACAAGGAATTGTCCTTGCAAACATGGACTATGGCGCCTGACTCAAACCACCATCCAAAGACGATTCTGCCACGTTGACTTCAGTAATCATGGCCACTAGATTGTCTTCTACCATGTTTTCAGACTTGGTTCCGCCTTTCCGATGTCGGCAGAGTCGGGCATAATGCCCCTTCTTTCCACAAACATAGCAGGATCCTTTATTATTGTTGTTCTTCTTGAAGTCCTCATCCCTTTTCTTTACTTGTAATGCAGGGTTAGTCTTCTTCGATCCGTTTTCCACAAAATTGACCTTAGAGTTCAACATACCGGCCAAGGTCTTATCCCTACTGTCTCTAATCCGAGACTCTTCTTCAATACGAAGGTGTTGGTGAATTTTCTCCAAAGTAAGTTCTTCAGCCTTGTGCAGAAGCTTATTCATGTAATCCTTCCAAGAGGGTGGAAGTTTGGCAATGATTGCTCCCACTTGGAAAGATTCAGGAAGGATGATGTCAAGGGATCGAATTTTGTTGACTATCACCTGCAATTCATGAACTTGCTCTAGTATGGGTTTATGGTCATTCATGGTGAAGTCAAAGTATTCTGCAATAAGATACTTATTCGTACCTGCTTCTTGCACCTTGTATTTGAATTTCAAGGCCTTCCAGATTTCTTTTGGAGATGTAAGTTCCTTGTAGAAGTTGTAGAGCAGGCCTGATAAGGCATTCAGTATGTGTCTTCGGCACAGAAGTGAGTGCTCTTCTCGTTTTGCTCTTTCCTTCTTTAGTTTTTCTGAGTCTTTGTCAGTGGGTTCAATAAGTGATTGTAGATTCGGGTCCAACAGATAGTATAGTTTTAGTGTGGTCAGAAAGAAGATCATCTTGTCTTTCCATCGGCTGAAGTTTGCTCCATCGAATTGGTCTAGTCGAACAAGATCTTGGTTCATCATCTTGATCTAAGTCATGCTTGCTTCCGCCTCCATTACAGAATAACGTTCTAAAATTGTTGGAAAATGGGGTCACTGTAACTTTGGAGGAGAAGTTCTGAGGCGTGTCTGAAGACACTGTCTTTAGAACGTTAGTTGCCCTGACTCAATTTCACTAAGTTTGCTGTTGGGTTACAGGCAAATCCGTTTCTAGGATACAACATAGCCTTGGGCGAGAATCTGCAACCAACAAAGTTGAAGAATCTACGGAGAAACCTTCTATGAGACTGTAGCAGACCGGATTGAGAGAGAGAGAGAGAGAAAGTGGATTTCGAAAATGTGTGTTTTTGAAGTCTGAATCTTGCTCCTTAAATAGTTTATCAAGAGGTATGAAGAAAAGGTAGGTGCTGGTTTAGAGAAGGCACCTTGAACAGTCACAATTTCAAACATTGTGATTGTTTAAAAAGTAGTTAACAGTTAATGACTGTTAACTTTGAATTGTGCCTCTTGATCACACCTGATTGAATCGTGACCGTTGATCTCATCAACAGTCAGCATCGCACCAAAACCAAAGCCACCCTTTGCAAGCCACGCGGGTGCGAGCAAAGTGCGCCTCATTGCGCCGCACACACGCGTGCGCGCGCGTTGCACGGTATCAAACCCCCATACTCTCCTCTACTATTTCTGAGTGTAAATCAACTCCTATTAAAATACTAAAAACAAAGCTTATAACTTTCCAATGTGGGACAAGTTCAAAACTAGGTTTTGTAAGAGAAAAGTTAATTTTTCAATCAAGTGTGCAGGTGCAATTTCTCATGTAATTGACCAATCAAACCTAGTGGACTTAATCTCTTATGAGATTAAAATCCAACAATCTCTGTATCCCCACTAAATCTTTCTTACCTTAAAGCACGAGAGTTCTTGCCGAACTTGTCACTCCTCATTAATTGCCAATCCAGAATACACATAATAATGAATTAGAGGAAACTCAACTCAAGGGCAGTTTAGTCTTGAAAATGCATTTAGGTTGACGTGGACAACTTGGGTCATTTAACTTTAATGATGTTTTAATGGATGGTGAGTTTTAGAAAATATAATGGTGAGTTTTGAACGTTTTGAAAATTTATGGTGAGTTTAAGAGAATTCATAAAAAGTGATGGTGGATTTTGGACAGTTACCCAATAAAATAAATTAAAAATATCTAAAGATCATTAATCACATTGATCATGCATTCAGTCCTTGATTAGAGATAAAAAAGAAGAGACTGAGTAGGCATTGAGAATTTATGGGAACTAGTTTCACCAGATCCATCAACTCTTTCCTCCTCCCTCAATCCCGATAAATCAATGGCAAAAAGAAGAAACTAAATCAAAATAAGGGGAGAAAACAAAGAAAGTAAAAATGCAATGGATATTACCTAATGTGATTTAGCCTAAGAATAATCAAGTGAATAGAGGAATCACAACTGGGATCTCGGTTTGAAGTAGGTGCTGCAATGCGAGAGGCTTTAGTTAGCCAGTCGGCATCAATTTCGACCATTCACCTTCAATTGACAATGACAATAGAGAATGCCAGTTATCAACTTCGTTGGAACAGGAATGGGAACACTGAGAATGTCACCGCAGAGAACCATGGGTAACCGGAGGCTCAAACAGACTCAAGATGGATAGGATTTGCTGGGTTCGAATAGGGATAGAAGGCGAGCTCACCTCTACAATTCAACTCCCCTGTTTTGGTCGGAATATACAATAACAACTAGTGAAACAAAGGAGAAATGGATGAAGAAGAAAGGGGAAAGCAATGGAGAGGGAAAGAAAGAGAGGAAGTAAGAGAAAGAGATGGAAGAACTAGCAAGGGGAAGGGATTTTTCGCTGCATCGCTGTTGGTTCAAGTGGAGAAGATGAATAGTCCTTCGAATTCAGCTCTCACCTTTACTTTTTCGAATGAAAATTAGGTCTGTTTAAATAGTAGGGTGCAATGGCAATTTCATAATTTTAGGATTCCAAGGGGTAGTTTCGTAATTTCAGCCAAATCGAATGGAACTTTGGTCTGGCCGGGTTTAAGGAGTTAAGCCAGAGTTCTGGTTCAACGATAGGGGTTTTGGGTCAATAATCAAGGGGTTAAGGTGGGTTTAACCGCAGAGAGGGGTTGTGTATGTGCGCGGACTAATAAGATTAGTCAAAACAAAATCTTTCTCGATGAGTGGGTAAATTGGGGTAGTTTTGGTTGAAATTTCATAGGGTAGCATTTCAGGGCTTCCTGAGGTGATTGGTAAGGTCAAATTGGGCCAACTAGGCCCAGATTGGGTTGATTTGGAATTCGATCAATCTAGAGCCTTAAAATGGAACCTTAGTACGATAAAGGGATAAATATAGGCATTTTGGTTTGAAATTTCATATGTAGGGGTTTTTTGGCACTCCTCGGTGATTGGCAAGGTCTGATTGATTTAATTGGGCCCATCTTTGGCATATTTGGAATCCGATAATCTAGAGCCTTGAAATTGAATCTTAGTATAATGAAGGGGTAAATGGAGGTATTTTTTACCAAAATTTGGCAAGGTAAGGTTTTTGGACATTCTGAGTTGATTGGCAGGGTTTGATTGGGCTAAATGGGCCCAAATTGGGCAAATCTAGAAAGGGCTTGATTCGATAAATCTAGAGCCTCAAAATGGAATTTAGGAGCAACGAAGGGGTAAACAAAAGTATTTTGGGCTGAAATTTTCTAGGTAGGGGTGGATCTTAGCCGAGCTAAATAGCTAGTTATTCAAGCTCGGCTTACCAAGGTAGTACAAGGCTTGAGCTCATTTCGAGCTGGAACCTTGAGTTCGAGTTTGACTCAAGTCAAAAGCTCGTAAGCTCGTAAGCTCGAGCTCGGTTCGGCTTAAGCTCTACTTAAGAAAATTGTTTTATAAAAATAAATAAATATATATAATATGTTTTATTTGATATTTAAAAAATTAAGAATTATAATAATTAGTTGTTATTATTATATATAAAAATAAAAATATTATATATATATATATACTTTCTATAATTTTTTTTATTATTATTATTATATGCATGTAGCTATTCGAGCTCGGCTCGACTAATAAACGAACCTACAAATTAGGTTCGAGCTCGGTTCGAAGTAGCTCGTAAAGAGCTCGGCTCGTGGCCACCCTATTTATAGGTGAGTATTTGGAGATGTCCGGGATCTGATGGTGATGTCTGACTGGTTCTGGAGGGGTTAAGATTGTGGGAATTTGGGTTCACAAGAGGGTTCGAAATGGAATCATGATTTGATGGAAGGGTAAATGGAGGAATCTTTGGTTAAAATTTTATGGGTAAATGTTTTGGTGTGTCCAAGATTTAATGGTGTGAGCCGATTGGTTCAAATGTGTTAAGATCAAGGGAATCTGAGATTTGAGTGTTTGGGTTAATGAGAAGGCTCAAAGTGGAAACTTTGCTTGATGGCGGGGAAAATAAGGGAATTTTAGGTTGAAACTTTACGGGTGGAAGTTTTAGGATGTCTTGATTCTGATGTTGGTGTTTGATTTGAGGATCAAGGTGCAGACAAGGGTTGATTGGGGGTCATCAGATTGGCATCAGATAAGTTTAATGGTTGGTATGAAGAATTCTGGGTTAAAAGATTGGTTTTGTGGGTTTTTGGGTGTTTTGGAGAGGTTAGATGGGTCTAATAGGGTCTTTGGGATAAATTGGAGGTTTAGGCGGTGGATCGAGCAAAAATCGGGTGTTGACAGGTGTATTGCCGAACTAGTGGAGTAGCTTGTCTTAGATGCAAGGGTTAGACCCTAAGCATTACTAGTGGGTGTTTAGAAGAAACACTAAACCTAGATTAATTTCTAGTTATGCACTGGACCTTAGAGATAAGTGGGCAAAACTGGAAAGCTACACTTAACGAATTGGGTCAAGGGTCCATTGCCCTTGAGTAGTGAATTCAACCTAACCTCTACTAGAGGTGGGGCCGAACCCTTATGGACTTATGTAAGACCTTTGTGGGTCCCATGACATGCAATATTCAGGGCCAAAGTGTCCATGCAACACCTTGGGATGTGAACCATTAGAAAAAATGAACCTAAGGCCCATTACTAATCTGATTAGTTAAGTGATTACATGTCAACTTGATTTGGGTTGAAAATGGGCATGGATTTTGGTATGAAACACCCATTCTCTTAAGAAGAGAGTTCTTATTAATTAAACATAAAGTCGAAATCTAAATTTGATTTGGATAAGCTCTTAATTAGGTTAAGAGAGTGCTCTATATAAGGGACTAAGATGGGAGGGGTGAATTCACTAATTCTCACCACTCTCTTGTTCTCTCCTCTTCTCCATTTGCCTCCCAGAAATCCTAATTCGGCCCAACTGTGATAAAGGCTGGTTTCCATCATTTCTCTATTGTGATTTTGCAAGAAAAACATCCGAGCATATCAAATACACATACCTACTTCGATCCAGGCAAGTTGAAGACTGGTTTATGCAAAAACGGTATTGTTGAATCGGCTTCACGTACACACTATGCCACCTTCAGTTGGAGGCCAATTTTGGAACTAATATTAGGTGTGAACTACCACTCTAGGAGCTGCATATTGTGGGCTTTGTGTCAAGTATAATCAATTTTAATTTGGTTTCAAATCTAGTTTAGTTCAATGCAAGATCGATCTTGAAATATCATATTTCAAAATTACCGAAAAATTGGTTCTTGGGTGCGGTTGGAAAGTTTTTTAAAATTCGGCCATGTTTAATCTGATTTCTAACCCTTCCAACAACCATACGTTTCATTTCCGAGAGCAAAATAAAAAATAAGAGCAAAACTATTGGAAAATGGCTAAAGTGGTTGGATTGGATGCAAGATGAAATTGACAGTTTCGTTTTAAATTATTACCTATACCATAAGTTAAGATTCAATCCCAAGTCTCCGCTACAATTAGTTACATGCCTTATCAACAACTAGCCAAGTGGCACTCTTGAGCACTTCATCATTTTTTTTGGCTTTTTGTAAATTCCTTCACCTCATAAATTTTTATAGGTTTGTACAATTGAGAACAATGATAGGTGGGGAAATCCATCACAATGCAAGGAGGATACTATAGCATAGGTGGGGGTTTAGAACAATATATAAAAAAATTAATAAAAATTTATAAATGGGAGAATATCATAAATTTCCTTTTTTGGATGGGCCAGCCCTCCTCCCTTAAAAAGGGAAAATTATAAAAACCACCCCTAATTTTTTTTATAATCCTATAAATCTCCCATGCATTTTGACCTTAACAAAAACCTCAAAACCTCCCATAAAATTTAGAAAAGTACCAATAGGTACCATATAGTTTTTAAAACATTGATAATGCATTAAATTTTTTAAAATATCATATTTATAGTTGACCAACTTTATTTAGATGTATATTTACTAAAATACCCCAAATGAATAAATCACTTATTCTTCGATTTAACCTTTCTACCTTACTCCATCTGAGAAGAATAGATTACTCTTTTGAAAGTTGTAAGGCAGAGTAAAGTAGCAAAGGATATAATTGAAACTTTAAATTGTGTATAATAATTTGTTAGGCCCCATTTGGCAAGAGCGTAAGTACAAGTAAGTACATTGCAAATACAAGATTTAGAAATACCCAAATGTAAGATTTTGCAATGTAGATATTAGTATTTGAACTCTTCCCAAATCGAGCCTTAAGGGCAATAAGGACATTTTCATCATTTCAATGTCTCTTTTACTGGAAAATTGATGGAATTAAGGCATTTGCACCTTTTTATAATTTTCCCACCAAAAAAAAAAATTCTTATTGGCTGTGGATAAAAGCTTGGGTAACAGGGTGTAATAATATAATTAAGGATAGAAATGAAATGACGCAACAGATTTGGGTTTGACTGTGGATGTCTTTTTCCATTCCCCGGTCAAGTACATTGTTTGTCAATTATCGTAATTGGACCCTAACGTGGGCTCTAGCCCCAAATCTCCCTTGCACAAGTTGCTAGTAATTCTGACCTCGGATGTGCTGGGCCTAGGAGATCTTCATGCCTCCAGCAAACTCCACCTAATTTTGTAGTCTTATAAATAAATATCCGAGTTTGATCTACCGATCACAATACATTGTGATGTGCTGGTCACTTTCATCCAGTCATACGTTGGGATTATCTCTTATCCTTGATATCACCAATATGGACCGGGATCTGCTCCTCACAAATGGGCGCCTCACAGGCACATTCACCGTGCATTGGGAACTTCTTCCATGAATAATAATTAATAAATATGGAGATGTTCCCAATGTATGGTAGGATGTGAGTGTGAGGCACCAAGTGTGAGGAGCAGATCTGGTCTCCACCAATATTCTTCCAATTGAGGGCTCGTTAGGCTGTGTTTGGTTGCAGTGCAAATTAATGTGTATTAATGCAAAACTATGGCAGTGCAAATGATTTGAGTGTAAATTCTGACTTATTTTTGTTTCAAATTTTAGCTTATTTTATTTGATTGCAGTACAAATGTAGTAAATAAAGACATAAATCAGAATAAAGTAAAACCCAAAATAAAGTTAAGTCAGAATTTGCATTTTTTTCATTTGTACTCCCATGCATTTGCACTAGTGCAAATAAAATTGCACTGCAACCAAACACAGCCTTAGTGTATTAACTGATTTGTTTCAGCATTGACACGGAATCAAATCCTGCAACCAGCATTTTGGGGAAAAAGGGGTTAGGAGGAAGTTATTAATGGTATATAACACCCAATACCATATATATATATCACTAATATAATATTCCAGATGTACTATTGTATGGGTAAACGTGGTCTAACACTGCATATCTTACCATAAGATCAAGGATTAAAGTATCGGTATCAAGTATCGTATCGGACCACTCAAATACAAATACGCTTTGGAAACGCATGGATATAGACGAAAAAATATAGATATGCCAAAAAATGCATATAAATATATTAATAACATTATTTTTAAGATCAAAATAGCCATAATTAATGTATAGATACATAAAAAAATGTATATTCTAAAGGTATATGTGAAGAAATGATGCATAGAAATCATAAAATTTTATTGATATTGTATCAATCAAGAATCCTGGAACACACACACACACACACACACATATATATATATATATATATATATATATATATATATATATATATATATATATTAAAAATTAATACATGCACAAAACTATTATTATGTTATTTTCTATTGAATTTCAAGGCACAAAACATATGCAACTATTATATGTGAACTATTAGGTCAATTATTTTCTATTTTTTATTTTTAATTAACTAAAAAATAATTCTCAAATGTTTAGTTAACAATATTTTTATCTTTGCAAACAATAAAAATGTAATTAAAATATAAATTAAAAATTTATAATAATATATAATATTAACTTAAAATATATCAAATATATTAAATTTTCTAATATACACATCATATGCAAATTCATAATTTTTAACTGTTAAAATAATTATTCCATTATTAATATTTTTGTTTCCATAAATTTTGAGATAAAAAATCATTTTTTGATATAAATGTAGATTAATGGATTTTGACAAATTCAATTTATATTATACTCTCGAGGTTTTTGTAAATAATATTTTTATTTTTATAAATAATATATATACTTTTATATAGTTTACATTAAAATATTAATTAATAATTTATAAAATTTTTAGATACATGTCATGTTAAAATTTATAAATATTAAACCAAAATAATTATTCTATTATTAATATCTTTTTTGTATAAATTTCTTAAGATTAAACAAATTTTTTATATAAATGTTAATTTAAGAAATTATTTATGCTATTAGTTTATAAAATATTAGTTTTGAATATTATTTTTTTTATTTTTCTGGAATTGTTAAACATAAATGTAATTTTTTTATATTACATTTGGAGACTAGAATATAAAGAAGTTATTTTATTGTATTACACAACATTAAAGGTGGCTTAATGGTTTATGCGCGCATTTAAGGTTTGGTGCTGTGAGACGTGCGGATCTGTTGGTAGGGTGTTGGAACATCGTTAGTTGCTATCAACCAACCAACCACAGCTATCAATTCAAAGGTTAATGATTTGTAAATTGTTTGCACGTAAAAGCAAAACGAAGAAAAGTCCCTTTCGGCCTTTCCTTACATGATAAATAGCTCTCCACCGTCCACACTTTGAGCCGGAGAAGGAAGCTCTCGGCCCGGAAAAGAAATAAAAGATTGATGGTTTCACTTCCACCGGAGTGAAGCGGCTCAACCACCAATTAGATACTCTGTTTTTAAGTCAACAGAATTTTGATCGGACAGTCTGACCCAATAATGATGAAAACCACCTAACCCCTGTACCATGAGAACCCACCGTATCAATTAGGTTGATTAATTATTGATAATGGTCAGAAGTTATATAAAGGTGATGATTCCAAGCGGACAGGAAGCCCGAAGCCCCCTGAGTAGGTGGTAGATGGACTACTTGGTCTAACCAATAAATAGACCAAATCTTCTGGCTACGTGGATGGCAATAAGAAACGTGTGTTGTGGTCTTGTGGGTCTAGATTAGTTGAACCGTCGGATTAAATTTTTAACTGTTTGGGTTATGAAATTCTTCAGGTCGGTGCATGCTTATCAGAAAAAGAAAGATGGGGCCTATGACCAAACACACAGAAATTTGAGAGCATCATATCTTAATATTGATTTAATTGCTTACATTTACTCCACTGGACCAGGTTAGAGGCGATTAATAGAAAATCAACCCTAAATACATCTGAACTGATGCCAACAACCCAAATTTATCAAACAAATTTTTTATTCAACCCATGCATCATTGCATGAATTTACGTGCTAGTATAGTTTGATTTATGACTGAAATGTAAAATTGATAGAAGTAAGAAACCAAATGGATTAGATTTTTTATAGGCTAGTTTGGACATCAAGCCAAGTATCAGCATTATATAGTAATTAAAGAGATGAAATGACTTCTTAGGAGTGTCTGACTTATAATTTGGATGATGTATCAAATTTTGGTAGAAGATTTATTAGGTCATGTCGAAGGGCATGGGCCATCATTATTTATTCTAAAATTACCCCTAATACTTATTTATATAGAAAATCAAACTGGTCAAATAGAGTGGTTGTTAGTATTTTATTAAAGGCAGAAATGATATTCTTATTTTTATTTTCTTTAAATTTAGGGTTTTTTGATAAAACGAAAAAAAAAAAGAAGGTTTATACAACTTTGGGGGTAGTACGTCCCCAAAAATCTAAGCAAGAAATTAACGTTAGAGGTCTTGGAATCAGCCCATTCGAAATAGAAACTTCATGAGCTTTATTTGCTAACCAATCTGCAGCTTCTCTAAACACATGTTGATACTGCATGGCCCTACAGTCTTCAATGATAGGCTTTAATCTCCACGGCGGTTTGGTTTTATCGTTGAGGTAGTCGATGACGAGAGGGAATCACCTTCAATAACAATGTACCTATTTCTAAAATTGCTTGTAATATTGTGGGCCTCCCAATCAACCCAAGTTTCAGCTAAACTAACAGTGACAAATCCGATTTTGTAAGCTTTTAGGTCAAGAATATTTTCCAAATAGTCCCTTGCAACATAGCCTATAGAGCAGTGACCATTAACACACAAGGCATCAGAATTTATTTCAATAGCATCTAAACATGGACTTATCCATCTTACTGGACCCATCGTTTTTGAAAGTTTTCTCATTTCTATTTTTCCAAATATGCCAAAGTAAAATTACAAAATTTTCCTTAATATCTAAATTTTGACAGATATTTGGATCATTACCATTCAACTTTTTTCACACCTCCTAAACTGAGAAAATTAATTCACTTGTGAACTTGAATGTAATTTGGGTAATCAATCAAATCTGTTTTGCATGGTTGTAATTGACAAAATGTGGTTGAGATCTTCCTCACTTTCACCACAAATACTACAATCTTCATTCCTCTATTAAGCATATTCATTTGCGATGGTAGTTTATTACAAAGGAGGAGGTACATAAATGTTTTGTATTTGGGGGGAGGGGGGGGTGTTAAGATTCCAAAAATTTGCAATCTCACAGGAGGAACACTATATAAAGTACTTGCCTTTAAATAGGCAGTTTTAATTGTAAACTCCCCTTCTGTATTTGGTCCCCATATTAATCTATCTTCTTTAGGAACTGAAGGAATGAAAATTGTCCTTATCTTTTCCCACACTTGCTGTAGCACCAAGTTCCTTCCATACTCTTCTTACTCTATTTATCACCTCACTCACTTTTGAGTTTTCATTAGATATGGCTTTCCTATTCACACAACTTCTTATTGGGTATCATCAGCCCAAACATCATTCCAAAATTTTATTTTTTCTCCATTGCCTACTTCCCATCTAATAATGCGCAATCTGGTATCTCCCACTTGGTAGGTGATTCGAATGCCGAGCAGGAGATTTTCTAGTCGTAAGGGCGATTCCAAAGCCGAGCTAAGTAGGGTCGAGTTGGAGATAACTCAGATGTGTTAGGTAGCGGCAAGTTAAGCAGTCTTATTAGTAAACCTTCAAGGGAACAATATTAGAGTGCTTGGGCTGTTTTACTTGGAGTGGGCACTCCGATACTTAAGTCAATGATTTGGGAGTCTTAGAGAGTATTGGGATGCTAGAAGCTTAGAGTATGCGAGAGCTGAATCACATATACCTTCTTTCAGGAGAATGATGCTTCTATATAGGTGTGAGGGACTTGAGGCCCCTTGTAACGGATCCAAAATTCTCAGGGAGCCACTTCCGCTAAGTTGGGAGAGAATATCTCTATTAGTTACGTGATCCACGCAGAGGGCTAAGGTCCGTTCGATCAACTTTGATGCGGATGATGCAGGTAGGCGGGCTTAACGGTCGAGCACTATTACCCTGAAGAACTTGGTCTTGATAACGAATCTATAGGACAGGTCGGCGAGCATGTCTCGTACATTGCCACTTGTACCCTACTTAGCTCGACCGGTCTCCAGAGGAAGTCGCTCCTCACACAGAGATCCCTTAGGTCGGCTAGGCCGAGGTACTTCAGGTCAGCCTTAGACAAGGTCCTACTAGCCACCCTACCGAAGTGATTTGTTTACTTAGTGCTGAGGTGTCGTCTAATTTTTTGGTTCTACACATGTCGTAATGTCACTTGGACAATCAAATTACCCTTCATCACCATCCAATGCCTTTCCTTAGAAGATTTCTAGCTAAGAGATTCCTTTCCAAGCTCAATAATTTTCCTTTCTCTTTTTGATTTCCCAAAAATTCTCTTTATTTAAAGTACTTGCTTGTGACAACTTGGACCCACAAGTTGTCCTTTTCCTTGACTATTTTCCGTCCAAGCTTAGTTAAACAAGAATCATTTACCCATTCAATGTTTTGGAGACCCAAACCATCCCATTTTTTGGTGGTACATGCACGAGTCCAATTAACTAAGTGGAGGGGTTTCCTCTCACTATTATTTGTCCATAAGATTTGTCTGTGATATTTGTTGACGTCATCAATCACACTCTTAAGAATTTCATATGACCTCATTATAAATTAAGGCATCATGCTAATTGATGAATTTATGGGAGTTATTCTTCCAGCCAGGGGAGAGAGAGTTCTTCTTCCACCCCTTAAGCTTTTCATTAATTTTCTCCTTGAGGAATTCAAATGTATTTTTATTGATTTTACTATTAAAAAATTGGAGTTCCCAAGTAAAGGACATTATTCCTCTTTACCGGAATTTTGATAAATCTTGATAAAACCTTTTTCAATCTATGATGGTGAATATTTTTTGAGAAGAAAATATTAGATTTTGAAAAATTTGGAGATTGTTCGTAAGCTCGTGCAAACTTTTCTAGAAAATCCCTAATTTTGAGACTAGCATATGCTTTTGCAAAGATGAGACAAGCAATCATCTGCAAATTGTAGGATAAGAATTTTCCAATCTTTGAAGGATGTTTTTTAGAAGAAAAGATTAGATTTTGAAAATTTTGGAGATTGTCTAGAAGCTCCTGCAAACTTTTCTAAAAGATCCCTAATTTTGAGATAGGCAAGAATTGATGTGCAAGCCATTAAACCTTCTTTGCCTTTTTTCCTTTTTATGGTGTGAAACATTTCATGGGTGAAACCAAATTTCATGGGCTAATTTTGAGTAAGGGTGTCAATCGATCGATTTTGGTTTGGATCCAATCTGATCCAAACCTTATCAAATTGAATTTGGACGGTTCATTATAATTATTGGATTGGGCCAATCCAAAATAAATTGGTCCATATTCTTATTGGTTTGAATTAGACCCAAACCAAATTTCCAATAATCCGATCATGAGGCCAAACCCTTGTCCAATTTGAAATCAATCAAAACTGAAAACAACATAAAATCACTTTTATGAAAGTACTTTTATGAAAGCACTTGTATGAAAACATTTTTATAAAAGCACTTTTATAAAAGTAATTTAATGATGTAAAAATACTTTTCCGAAAGCATTTTTACAAAAGTACTTTTATGAAAGTACTCTTTGAAAAGTGCTTTTGTAAAAGTTCTTTCATAAAAGTGATTTTTCAGTAAAGTGCTTTTATGAAAATATTTCTATCAAAGTACTTTTATAAAAGTGCTTTTATATTTCATTCGGTTTGTATTGGATCCAATCCAATCCATTTACATTTTAATGGATTGGATTTGGACTAGATTGAGTCCAACCCATTTATAAGTGGACTCACATTGGACTGGATCGGGTTGGACCAAATCCATTCAATTGACACCTTTAGCTATAAGGATATTATCAGTGATTTGTCTATTTAGGACAAAAGCACTGTGGAATGGGAAAATGATGTCATCTAAGAAAGGCTTGATCCTATAATTATTTGCAACCTCAGGATTCTAAATTTTGGGAATGAGAGCAAAGAAGGTCTTGTTAAAGGATCCTATTCATTCTTCCTGAGTGAAAGAAAGCTTCAACTGTATTACAAACAGACCTCCCAATAATAGGCCAGAATTTTTTAAAGAAAAGAACATTTAAACCATTTGACCTAGGAGCCTTAAGATCCTTCATAGAAACGAGGGTGGAGAGAATTTCTTCATCTGTAACTTCAACAATAATGGTCTAAATCATTGAGTCATTTATACAGGGTTTAATATTTGCGATACACTCTTCAGTGCCATCAATGCCACCCGAACCGAATCTGGATTCAAAAGAAATACTCAAAAATTCCCCTCCTCATTTTTTATCCTGACTATTTTGTTCTTATTTTTCCATATAGCGGTTGTGGTATAGACTTCTTCACGAGTCAAATTGCTTATATATACCATGTACATCTGAGAAACTACTTATATATATATGACATTATTGATTGGCCCCATGTGACATACATAGGACTTGTATCATTGTACTATTTAGAACCACCGTTAAAAGCTCAATCCAAATATTTTCTTAATACTAGTTTTGCTCCTAAATGCCTCAAATGAATGCCCTATGTGCAGTTCCATTCGCTAGCAACAACTAATCACAAAATGCCCGATTCTCTCCAATATCGACCCTAAGTAGATTAAAGTCTGGTTTTAAAACCGAAGGTATTATTGAATTCTGCTGCTGGTTGCACTGATGTGTCTAGCAGAGATGAACAGTGAGAACTTTTGTAGCATCGTTGTACTATTGGAAATCCGAACGGTGGTGTTTGCAATGTTAAAGAGGAGAAGGAGGAAGAGGAAAAAAAGAAAGAAAGAAAGAAAGAAAATGACATATTTTGAAAATTTAATGAATGGTTAAGGATATATTTTATCTTTTAAGTTTTAATGAATTAGACTTAGGTTGCATTTGGCATTCCTTATTTTAAGGATTTATCTCCTTTTTGCAATTAAAATTCTCCTGTAAACATTGAATTTTTAACAGTAAAAATCAGATAATAAGGAGTTCAGATCTGCTACGCAATGATACTCAATATATTCCTGCACATCAAATCAGAGGGTGCCATGTCAGCACCTTCTCATGTGCGAATTAGGCATGTGCAAGGGAAATTAACAGACATTTCAAATGTCCTCCCATCTTATTTTTTACATATTAAATTTTAAATCAAATAAAAATAGAGGATAAGGTTTCTGCCTTTCTAAGAAAGGGTTTCTTCTGCCACTTTCCTTCATAGCTTTATCCAACGAACTAAATACGCCACAAGAAAAGCAACACAAACCATGGACAAAGAACCAAATGCCTAAGACGATTCTCACCTCTTTCTCTCAATTTCGTTAAATACCAATGAAACGACACCACTAAGACCAACAATCAAAAGTATTGAATTGGCCTCTTCTTTTGATTTCAATAAGTATAGATAAACAATAAAAATTTTGAAAATACAGGGGAAGAAGAAACCCTCATCCCCTATTTTGGATTGATGTATTTCGTCTCAAGCATTCGATTCTCTGTTGGTGGTACAAGGTGCTCAGGCATGTGGTTTTGCATTAATTCATCTCAAGCATGTTTAATTCATTGGAGAAAGCTTTGAAGGAAAGAGGAAGAAGAAACCCTTTTTATCAAAAAGACAAACCCTTATCCTCTATCTTTTTATTTGATTTAAAATTTAATATAAACTAGAAAGGGTCATTTACTAAAATACCTTTACAGTTTCATAGATTTACTAAAATTTACCCTTTATTTAGCATTTTACTAAAACACCCTAATGTTCATTTAAATAAATTTAATCAAAAGAATATAGAAATAAAAATACCATTCTTGTCCTTAATAAGACACATGCAATCACTCTATTGGCTATAATTTGGCCAATTTTGCTTTCTGTATAAAAAAGTGTTAAGGGTATTTTTGGAATAAAAATGCATAGGCCTAATGACAAAATAAACACTCCTTAACGAAAGTTTGATTAAGTAAATAAGTTGTAAAATATATGAGATGTTTTAATAAAATGAAAACTATAAGGTGTGTTCTAGTAAATGACCCTAATAGAAACACATAAGAGTGTACAATTCTTTTATATTTTCAACTTTTTAAAAATTAACAATTATTCATATTTTATATACTACTTTTAATAAATTTTTTATAATACAAAAATAACAATAATTAATTTCAGTTAAGTTTATTCATCAAACTTTTGAAACCGACCAACCTGACCAACTCGACCCGAGTTGGTCGATTTTCTAGTATTTTAGGTCGGCTTTGGTTCAAAAATTTCCTAATTCGACCAAGTTGGATCAGTTTCACTTTGACCATTTGTAAACCGACCAAAATCAAACAACCTAATCATGGAGATATATATATATATATATATTAAATATAATTTTTAATATGAAACAATGAGAAATTTCCCATATTTCTTAGTCTAAAATGTTTTATTTCATAAATCTAATTTTTAAATTTATTTTAAAATTTATTTTTTAATAATTGTACTATAATTTTTAAAATTAAATTAATTTTTTAATTTTAAATCTTTTGAACTGAGTGACCTTTTGTGAAAATCGACCCAAACCGATACAACTTGAGTGGGTCAGTTTTCACAAAAGGTCAGTCGGTTTCAGCCGACGAACTCCCAAACCTGACCATGTCAATTTTGTTGGTCAAATAGCCTACGAACGGACCAAACCAACTCATGGACACTCATAATTTTAGCTAAATTAATAGTCTTATCTCCGATAAATAACAATAGTTTAATCTCCAATAACTATTGAAAATTTATAGCGAAAATACACAATTATTGAAAATATATTGATAATAAAAAATACAATAAGTACTAAAAATATATTAACTTAGTCCATAAATAATATAATCTCAAATAATAGTTTAATTTTTAATAAATATTAATTAATCAATAAGTTATAATAAAATACAATAAATACAATAGGTACAATAAATTAAATTTAAAAAAATCAATAATAGTAGTTTAATCTCCAATAATTATAGTAATTTTTCTGTTAAATAACAAAACAAAATAAATTTATACATAATAATTGAAAATATATTTATCACAAAAAATAATAAATAATTACTAAAATACAATAAATATTAATTTTAGTATATATAATTATATAATAAATACAGGTTAAGATTTTAAAATTATTGTTAATAAATATTAATTTTTTGACAGTTATTTTCTCAAATCATTACTTGATATAAGTGAAAAATGTTATTTACAATATTATGTAAAAATATTAAATTATTATTAATTTCAATATTATGTTATAATTATTTTTCTACTTTTCAGATTTTCTTTTTAAAATTATTACATAATTTATTTATTTTAACTATTTAAAATCTAGTTATGTTAAATATTTTCTTATTTCAAATATTTAGTTATTTAAATAATTAAATAATATGTAAAATATATAAATTAGAGATCATTTAGAAGATAAATAGGTTAGAGATAATTCTGAAGAAAGTGGGGGAGGTAGTTTAGGATAAATTTTAGGAGAAGAGATTATTTAGGTTATTGGAAAAGTGCATCTCATTGGTTGTTTCAAAAATAACACAGAATAAAAAAACAAAAAAAAATCAGAAAATAGAGACCCCCTTCTATTAACCTTCCATTCAAAAAGGCCGTTGCAATATTTTTTTATCCCCATACTACCCTTGTAATAACTATTTGGACAATTGGGAGAAAAACATTGTTCATCTTCCTTGACCTCACAATACACAAAGAGCAGTGACGGTAATCTTCTCTACCTCAAATTCCTTCACATTTCTCTCTCTCTCTCTCTCTCTCTCTCTCTCTTCTTCCCCTTCCCCAATCACCATCTCCATATATATAACTCTGAACCATATCAAGTATTGCCTTCCTAATGGGGATAGTGGGATCATCAAGACCCTTGATGTCCTAATATACATTACCAAGGTTTCTGGCAACACCATTTTTTGCTTGGATCGGGACAGAAAGAACTGCGCAATAGTAATTGATGCAACAGAGTATGTTTTTAAGCTCTCCCTTTTAAAGAAGAGATATGATCAGGTTATGAACATGATCAGGAGCTCACAGCTCTATGGGCAGGCCATGATTGCCTATTTGCAACAGAAAGGTTTCCTAGAAGTTGCTCTACATTTTGTAAAAGATGAGAGAACTCGATTCAACTTGGCACTTGAGAATTGTAACATTCAGATTGTTGTTGCTTCAGCTAAGAAGATTGATGAGAAAGACCACTGGTATAAGTTGGGGGTAGAGGCCTTGCGCCAAGGCAATGCGAGTATTGTAGAATATGCGTACCAGAGGACAAAGAACTTTGAGAGGTTATCCTTCCTGTATTTGGTAACAGGGAATATGGACAAACTGTCTAAAATGCTGAGAATTGCTGAAATAAAAAATGATGTGATGGGCCAATTTCATAATACCCTATACTTGGGTGATGTCAAGGAGTGTGTCAAGATTTTAGAAAATGATGGTCATTTGCTCCTTGCATATGTTACTGCTTCTGTCCGTAGTCTCCAAGATGTTGTTGAACGTCTTGTAGCTGAATTGGGAGATAATGTTCCAACCTTGCCAGAGGGGAGAGTATCATTGCTTCTGATGCCTCCATCACCTATTCTCTATGGAGGAGATTGGCCCTTGTTGAGGGTTATGAAAGGTATCTTTGAGGGTGGGCTGGATAATGCAGGGAGGGGTGCAGAGGAAGATGATGAAGAGGCTGTTGATGGTGATTGGGGTGAGAACTTGGATATTATTGATGCAAATGACATGCAGAATGGTGACATCTGTGGTGGTAGATGATGGAGAAGGGGAAGAAGAGAGATCGGGGGGGAGGGGGGGGGGGAGAGAGAGAGAGAGAAAGAGAAATGTGAAGGAATTTGAAGTAGAGGGGATTATCACCGCTGTTGTTCGTGTATCATGAGGTCGGGAAGATGAATAGTGTTTTTTCTCTCAATTGTCCGAATAGTTATTACAAGGGCAGTATGGGGATTAATAAATATTGCAACATCCTTTTTGGACCAAAGGTTAACAGAAGGGGGTCTTTGTCTCACGGTCAAAATATAGGGGGGTCTTTGTTGCCAAACAAAGTATAGGAGGTCTTTGTGAAAGACCCCATACTACAGGGGAGTCATTGTAATTTCCCTAAATTTTAATATGTAAAAAAATAAGATGGGAGGACATTTGAAACATTCGTTACTCTCTCACATGAGAGGGTATTGTCGTAGCACCCTCTGATTTGATGTACATGAATATGTTAGGATCAATGTGCAAGAGATCCGGACTCATGTACAAGTAATTAATCATGAACGTTAAGGTCAACACACTGTCATTTTCTATTATCATTTAATAGATCAAGGTCAAGTAAATAAATCGATTATAAACTATAGGGGCATTTTAATAAAACACAAACTATAAGGTAGTTTTTAGTAAATGACCCTTTCTTTTTCTTATTGCATCTCTTCATATTGTTTGGTGTAATTAGCATCGGAGTCATGATCCGACAACCAACACAGCAGCCAACATGATCCATAGCTGCATAAAACTTTAATTTTTAAATTTTAATGCATAAACATCATTATACCTAAGGTTTTGAAAACTAAACCAGACAACGAACCTGTCAAGGGTCCAGTTTCTAGGTTAAACGGTCCAATCATTCGAACCGAATGAATGGCCCATTCTGACAAAAAAATTAAAAAAAGGACCAAAACCGTTGGATGGTTCGAACGATTTAACCACCCGGGTCAACAATATATGGTGTAATAATAGTTCTGGAGTAAAATGAAACCAATCACCTAACCGATACCCGGTTTTTCCAATCCAACCATCTGATCCGATCCAATTTCGAAAACCATAATTATACCAATAAAACAAATTTCATGTCAAAATGGCTATATTAACATTTTGACATAAAATACTATTATATCTCTTACATTTTATTCTAAAAAAATGACAATGATATCAAACATGGAGGAACCGAGATGCTTCGTAATGATCGAATACCAGATTTTCTTAACCATGGATACAACTTATAAAGTAACACAAACGCAAATTTGGATTACTTGTAAGTTTCAACGATAGGGACAAGGAGACGATCAATCAATTCATTAAATATAGAACGATCAATGCATAACCGAATAACACACGGAGAATATGCAAAATCGTTTTAAATCAGGGTCCATTTTCACGTCGGCATCTTACAGTGTAAACAATATTTTTAAAATATATATTATTTATTTTGTCAATTTCATTACAAAATCCAAAGTTTGGGGTAAAATAAATGGATAAAGTCCACTGTAGGGAATATTCAAAATTTTCGTCCCAACAAATGCAAAGTGTTGGATCCCACCGTCGTCGGACATTGACGCGAAATAAATAATGCTATAAAACTAATTAAATTATCACCAAATATTAAAAAGTCACATCGACAGGTCCAAATCATGACGAGGATAGAATTATACTCTATTTGAATTTGTCCATGTAAATTCATGTATGGTTATGTAAGGCATTGCCTTGTTTTAATTCATTTTATAATATTTTGATCATTTTTGTTTAATTCATGAGGCTAAATACAAATATATGGTTTAAAAATATAAAATATAAGGTTTTACACTATGCATATTTTTGTACTTGTATTCTTTTCGGTTTGGGAAGAGTACAAATATAAATATGTACAACGCAAAACTTTATATACTTTATTTTACACTTTGCATTTGTATTGTATATATTTCGTATTTCTATTTTCCAGAATTAAGGCTCAATGTGCAAAATCAATTCAAATGATTATAATCCAATTAAAACCAAATATTAGCATATCACTTTTCTTTTGAGGATTTTATAGATTTCTCCACTTCATAAATTTTTTATAGGTTTGTATCTATTACAATACAGAATGGTACTATAACATAGAAGAAAAAATTGGAAAATACATTCAAAAAATCAATAAAAATTTGTGAAAAGAGTAAACCATAAATTCCCCCCACCCACCACCATTTATATATCCCCAACCGCCAAATATATTTTCAAACACAACCAATTAGACTTGGCAATTGAGTTGGGTGGGTTGGGTCAAGACACTTTGGGGTGATTATGGGTCGGGTTGAACTTTGGGTTGGGTTGTCAAATGCTAGACCCTAACCCTAAATGTTTGGGTTAGGGTTGACCTATGGGTCAATTTGGGTCATCCCAAAAAATAAATGAAATTTAAAAAAATAAAGAATAACTACATCAAAATGTCAAAATTTAAAGAATTAATCTTAAAATTTAAAATATAAAATAAAAAAAACGTGAACATTTAACAATTTAAAGAGTAAACAATAAAGAGTGAAGACTAAATAGAAAAAATTAAAGAGTGAAAACTTTTTAACAATTCATAAATAGTCTCAATTAGACTTGACAATTGGGTCAGCAGGTTGACCCATGACCCAACCCAGTTTTTCTGAGTTGGGTCGGGTCATTCTCACATTCAAGTAGCTAATATATGAAACCCCTAACCCTATTTTTTCGGGTTGGATTGGATCGGGTTCACGGGTTGAGTCAACTTTTTACTAGAATTGTATCTCAAAGATGACCTGTGGTGGGGGGGGGGCTCAAACTCAATTTTATAAAAGGTTAAGCTTTAAATTTTCGATCAATGAGCTTAGATGGGCCCAATATTTGCATACATTCATACATAAAAGTATACATTTATATTAAAATTTAGTACATGCTTGCCTTGAATTGATAGATCAAACTTGACTTGGAGCTCAATTTGAGGTTCGGCCTTAAGAGTGGCCACAAGCTGAGCTTCTTACAAGTTATTCGAGTTCGGCTCGATTTAAACCAAGTTTCGAGTCGAGCTTGAGCATGATATATAGGCTCGTTTGCTAATTGAGCCCAGTGAAGCTTGGCTCGTGAGGCTTGCAAGCCTAATCGAGCCTAGTATAATAAATTAATATTTTTTATTATATACATATACATATAAATATATTTAATAAATAATTTTATTATATACATAATAATATTTTATATATAATATTTTTATTTTTATGTATAATAGTAAATAACTTTTATAATTCTTATTTTTTGTATGTAAAATAAAATATTTTTTTATATGTATATATTTATTTTTATATGTATAATAATAAATAATTGTTATAATTCTTAATTTTTTATATGTAAAATAAAAAAATATTTTTATATTTATAATTTTTATTGTTTAGAAAAAAAATTGGCTTATAGTCAAACTCGAGTCAAATCGAGCTCAAACTCACAAGCTTTGAAACGAACCAAGTTTGAACTCAAGTCTCTAGCTCGAATCGATTTTGAACTCAAGCTCGAACCAACCTAACACAATTTCAACAAACCGAGTACGAATAGCCAACTATTCAGCTCGAATCCACCACCCCTAGTTCGGCCTAACTTCCAATTCATTGTTAACATTGAACTTAAAGCCGGTCCAATTCATTGTTGGATCGGACTGACCGAGCAGCTCTCTGCAATCCAGGGTTCGATCGGGTTTCAACACATTGCTTTGCTTAGCTGCTACAGGTGATGAAATGAACACACATGTCAATGCTCTAAAAGCGGGAGTCATTTCAGACACAAGAATCGAAACTTCCAGTCTAGAATCCTAGATAATCTGCGGAAAAGAAGGCGATGATTGGACCGGATGGGGGCGAAAATTGGAAATATATGAAAATAAATCAATAAATGCCAGTCGGAATGAAACTCAAATTCGGCTCAAATGCAAATCGAAATTGGGGTCAAATGAAATTCTACTTAAATTTACGCGGAATCTAGAAAGGAAACTCGGTGAGGGAAAGAAAAAAATAGGGAAAAGAAAATATTGTGTAGTTCTTTGAGACAAGTTTTCGTGTGGGCGAGCGCCGGCGACCTCGGCTTCTCCGTCCGAGAAATTTCTCATATTTGGACGGTCCTTGTTTTGCTGGATAACCTGGATTGAAAGAGGAACCCCCCTGCAATCTGGCTTGAATTTCGCGTTTACTTGCGCTGATCTGCCGGCATTGTTCTGCTTCGGCTTGAAATGTTGGACCCACGATGAGGTAGGGACCTTATGTTTCTTCCGCTGGATAATCTAGGGCTGCTAATCAGGTGATGAATCCTGAGTGGTGTAGTTTTATATAAATCTATTTATTGAGGGATTCTGGTGATATGATCTTCAGCATTTTAGGGTTTAGTCATCAGGATTCCCTTTTCATGAGGTTCTGAAAGAGAAAGAAAAGGAACTCACTTTGAACTGAAGTGGAGTTGTAAGTTGTAACTGCTCTGATTCTGGTCCCAACTAGTATTCAAGTTTTCTATCCGTCCTTCGTTTTAGTATCGTAGTAATTAGAGAGAGCAAAATGGAAGATACCGAAGAAGCTCGTAATGACACGTCGCAACGGCTTCAATCCTCGTTCGGAGCTTCGTCTTCCTCTGTTCCGAAACAACACTTATCGACCAATCGACTGGATATTCCTCAGTTAAATACTTCGCAAATCCGTGCTCCCATGAGGTCACTTCCCCAGAATTCTAGCCCGGATAGCAACAAGCGCCCGGGTATACCTCCATCACACCCAAATATTCCTCCCGCCTCACCTTATTCGCAGATCCCAGTCTCTCGATCCAATGCACAACCACTGGGTTCGCAAAATTTTAGCCCGGCACCTTCGCATTCTAGATCTCTATCTCAGCCTGCATTTTTCTCGTTTGATTCTTTACCCCCACTGAGTCCTTCGCCTTACCGAGACTCTCCGTCTACCTCGCTCTCCGATACAGCTTCTGCTGATGTTTCCATGGAGGATCGTGACGGCAGCTCAAACACACCAATGCCTCCTTCATCCTCACCTTTCTCGAGAGGTAATTCCGTGAGGATGGGCGAGAGCCTGCCTCCTCGTAAAACGCACAGGCGGTCTAGCAGTGATATTCCGTTTGGGTTCTCGACTGTCATGCAATCTTCTCCGCCACTAATCCCGCTCAGGGGCCCTGGCGTTTTGGAACGATCGGCATCTGCAAGAGACAATTCGGGAATAGCTAAGCCAATTCAGTTGGTGAAACGGGAATCCGAGTGGGATAGAGATGGTGATATCATTGCAGAAGGGATGGGTGAGAGGAAATCTGAAGGGGAGGTGGTAGATGACTTGTTTTCCGCATACATGAATCTTGATAACATGGATACCTTGAACTCATCTGGGACTGAAGAGAAGAACTGTAACGCGAACCGCGAGGATTTAGATAGCAGAGCCAGTGGCACAAAGACGAACGGAGCGGATAGCAGTGACAATGAAGCGGAGAGCAGCATAAATGAAAGTGGCAGCAGTGTACACCGAACAAACAGTTCCTCAACTGAGAGAAAGGAAGGCCATAAAAGGAGTGCGGGAGGAGATATTGCTCCAACCACCCGTCACTGTAGAAGTGTTTCTATGGATAGTTTCATGGGCAAGATGCATAGTTTGAGTGATGAATCACCAAAGTTGCCACCTTCTCCGGGAACTCGGCCAGGTCAACATTCGCACAGCAATTCAATGGACGGCAACTCAGCTGCATTCAGTTTGGATTTTGGGAATGGGGAGTTCAGTGGTGCTGAGCTTAAGAAGATTATGGGAAACGAGAAACTTGCTGAGATCGCAATGGCAGATCCCAAACGTGCCAAAAGGTACAGTACCTTGCTTTGTTATAGTTGTTTTATCACCAATGATGACTGAGATATACTCTATTGCATGATGATGTCACCGTAGGATTTTGGCTAATCGGCAGTCAGCTGCACGGTCCAAGGAACGGAAAATGCGATACATTTCAGAATTGGAACACAAGGTACAAACGCTACAGACAGAAGCCACCACATTGTCTGCACAGCTGACACTTTTACAGGTGAGTGTCTAGAGCCAGTTGGTATTCTTTTTTGTTTTTCTATTATTGCGGCTTACAACTTCTCTCATTTTTTTCATTCAGAGAGATTCTGCTGGGCTTACCAGTCAGAACAATGAGTTGAAATTCCGTCTTCAAGCCATGGAGCAGCAAGCTCAACTTAGGGATGGTAATGCTTTTTGTCCTTTTGTAGCTTCTCATGCATGGATAAACACATTTTACCAACATATTAATGCATAATAGGCTTTCAATACATGCTTGCTGAGTTGGGAAAGAGAAATTACTGCTGCAGAGTGTTCAATTTACAGAACCAATGATCCTTCAAAATAAAAAAATATTTTATTATGTGCTAACACAATATATTTAGAAAAGAAAAGGTGCATTACTTCTGGGTGAACTGCTTGGCACCATTTTTCTCTTTATAGACCTAATGCCACTGTACTAGTGTTATCTTTGCTGTCTGGTTGTTTATTTGTTATAGTAAACCAACTTAATGTTCTTTAATTTCCATTAATCTAGACTTGGAGCTCTATAACAGGTAAGCAGGATCCCCCCTCCCCCCTGCAGTGTGTAAGTGCCTAGATTGAGCCATATACCTTGTCTCGAAAATGTGGAATGCTGCGTTGTGTGACTTCTTCACTATGAATTTTGCATTTTAAGTGTCCCTCACATGCATGAATCTGATTTCAAGTACTCTGAAAAGGCAACTTTTTTTTGTTTTGATAAATTCTGAAAAGGTGACTTTTGAAGCAAGAAATTTTCAAATTACTAGATTATTGTTGTATTTCTATATTCTTTTCAGCACATCTTCAAGATTTGTATTCTGTGGAGTCTTCCTTGGAAGTAGCCTGAATTATAAGAAGCTCCAGAGAGGCTAAGATTCATCACATGAACCCTAAAATGAAGGTGCTTAAAGGAATTGCAGCCTTCAGTCAGGTTAAAAGAATGACAACTTAATTAGAGTATGTCATGCCTAGTCTTGATTCATGGATTAAGTACACTGATTATGAAAGAAATTCATGTGTTCTTCAACTGATAATGAAAGAAGCTTCTAATTGATTATAAAATAAATAAATACATGCGTGTATTTGAATAGAGAGGCTGTTGGGGTGGTGATCAGGTCATGTTTGGATATTGTTTCAAACTTTTAACTCTTGTGTAGGATTAGGAGGGGGGAGGGATACATGAACTACTGGATACCCCACCTTCTATTGGTGGTTTTGACAACAAATAATTTTTTTTTTTGATCAATAACACTTTCATTAATTCATCAGTAGAAAATTTACAAGTGGAAGACAAACACACTTATCTTCCAAGAGTCACAAAGAACTTCAAGAAATGAAAAAAGAAAATACAAAGATACAAAGACACTAACGTTACAGCTTAGCCCAAAACAAAGAATCCCTTTCTGCCCCTTGTTTTGCTAAACCGTCAGCTAGGGAATTAGCTGATCTTTTAATCCAACATGTCTTAACTTCCATCTCCCGCACTAGCCATTTGAATTTCCTCTTCTCATTATTATACTTCCATAAATCATTTTCATCTTTAGTCAGCCACCCTATCACCACCTCTGAATCCCCTTCAATTATAAGTTTCTTAATGTTCAATTCCTTAGCTTTCCGGGCTCCTTCCATAACTGCACATATCTCAGCTCTAAGGGAGTCACCCACTCCAATTGGGCCTAAGAACATAGCAGAGATGACCCCATTTTCATCTCTAAAAACACCCCCAATCCTCGATTGTCCTGGGTTTCCCCTACTGCATCCATCAAAGTTTAAATTCAAGAATCCACTAGGTGGGGGGGTCCAAGCCACACTCGTTACTGACTTGGTCTGCGTGCAATTTGCAATTTCACCCCACTTCCTCAACATGTCATCCACAGTGTAATCTGTGAATATTTCTAAATATTTCAGCCACTGTACCGCCCTAAAATGTATGATAGCCCTCAGATCTGCTGTTCCTCTCTAAGTTTCTGAGAATATCCTGGAGTTTCTTTCTTCCCACAGTGTCCAACATACTGCAACCCTTGGTCCTCTCCACATTGTCCTTCCCCTTTTTAACCACCACCTGAAAAAGGAAGGTGAGAAAAGGCCCTGCATGTCTGATGGGGGATTCCAGCTGCATCCAAATAAGGAGAAAGCCCAATCCCACAATGACCTCGCAAAGTGGCAAGACACCATTAGGTGAAAACCAGTCTCCCCATCTTCTTTACACAGAACACACCACTGAGGTGACAAGCAAGTATTGGGTCTCTTCTTTTGGAGTAGATCACCAGTGTTGATTCTTTCCAGATAGGCTTCCCAACAAAAACTACCAACCCTAGGAGGTATAGCTCTGCACCTAACCTCACCAACAGGAAAAGGGACAAGGTAGGACTGGTGGACTGACTTAAGACTTTGAAGAACGAAGCACAAGAGAAAATGCCATTTGGGGTAGGTGTCCAAATTCTAGAATCCGCCCTAGTGGGGTCTAAGACAACGTTATCAAGAAGTGCAAGAAGGCTTGAAATACAGTCGAAGTCCGAGTCCCTCAAATCCCTTCTTAGACCCAAGTTCCACCCAATCCCAGAAGTGGAAGAGGACGGGGTGGTGAAAGACGAGATCGGCTCATTTTTCAAATCAGAAAGAGCATACAGAGACGGAAACTGATCCTTTAGAGGGGCGCTCCCCACCCAGGTTTGTTCCCAAAGTTTTATGGAGTTACCGGAATTCAAGTCATACCTGATATTAGGAATGAAAACTGGTAGCAGGTCATGAATGGCTTTCCAAGGAGAATTGCTTGTGATCCTAGCTCTGATTCCAGCGTCCTATCCATTGTGCTCCAGCCCATGAATACTTGCCACTATTCTAGCCCATAGCTTCTCCTTCTCCATAGGAAACCTCCACAACCACTTCCCCAGCAGAGTCATATTCCTTCTCCTAAAACGCCCAAGCCCCAAACCACCACATGACTTACTCCTAAAACTCCCAACTAATAATTTTAACTAATGTTACACAACTTAAAGTAGGCTTTCTTGCATACATGACAAGGTTTGTGCCAATTCTTTTTCCATAAACACAAGGTGGGGAGAGAAAGTTGGTCCAACTCCTTTTGAGCTCCAAACTAATTTCTCATGTCTAAGATTGCTTGGCTGTTTCTATATGTATAAGAGAAATTATGTTAATAGATCTAGTTCAGTTCTCAAATTGCTATACCACCTCAGAAAATCATTCTCTTCTTAGTACAATAAAATACCTATATTTAAGAAAGCACAGTCATGTCTTACCAAAAAGTAAAATACTAAAATTAAAACAACTGAGCAGTAATCATGAAATCTTGGACAGAAAGAGCTGCTACTTGTCTATGGCCTGTCTTTCTGTTCTAGAGAGCCATTTCATCTAGCTATACACCTCCAGCTCTGGTTCAACAGGATAACCACCATTATGAATCTTCCTAAATGTTTTATTTCTTTAAAAATCACTTTCTACCTTATTGTTTAAAAAATGTTTCCCTTGTTTATTTTCAGCCTGGTAATGGCTCCATCTGCTATAGGTTAGATGCAAGTCATGCGAGACTGCGAGTTGATAGTCCTGTAGCTTTCTAGTATATGTAATTAGATTCATTTTTCCAGCATCAAGAAATAGGACCAAACTGATTAATGTGGAAGATGCATGCATATAAGAAAATGGTAAAATTGTAGGTAACTTAAATATATTGGTTCTAGCCGTGGAAATGCCATCCGGAAATTTCTACCTGTTTGCTTGGTGTTTTGTCATTGGTTCTGGTTCTTCTATGTATGCTCATTAACATGGGTAAATGCATTTTGAATGGGTTACATTTAGAAAAAAAGTATCTATATTTATTTTGGGTGAACATGGCAGCTTTAAATGAGGCACTGACTGCGGAAGTTCAGCGGTTGAAGTTAGTCACTCAAGAGTTGGGTGGCGATGTGTCCAGTTGTTTGGCTCAACAGTTATCCATGAATCCTCAAATGTTCCAGCTGCAGCACCAGCAGCCTCCCCAGATGAACATTTATCAGTTGCAACAGCAGCAGCAGCAGCAACCACAGCAACACCAAGCACAGCAGCAACCACAGCCACAAGGCCCACAACCAACACAGACACAGCAGCAGCAGAATAGTTCAGCCACTAAGCACGAGCTGAACCAATAGTTTTTGGTGGTTGGTGATGTCTTGCATGTCCAAGTGATTAATCCTTTATGAATTGGGAGTGCAGTCTGGTTTCTTTGTTCAACTTACCTATACTTCGTGTCGAAGGTATATGTCTGTCGCCGACCAATTCACTTACATTACGCATCCATGCCCGAACTGCTGATGGTGGTACAAAGTGTAGGCTATAAATATTTTCCTTTTAGTTCATACATATATATATAATTTATCTTTTGGTAGTGCATGCTTAATCTGGAATGTAAGCATTATTTCTCTACAGCTTTTGTTGATTCCTTTTTTTTTCCCTTTTTTTGGGTGTCACAGAAGAGTCAAACAACTAATCTCTTTCGTTTTGGAAAAGATTAACGTACAGTTAATTGTATTCGTTCTTCTTTTGTTAGTTGGATACTTGGATATTGATGCCTGCCAGTAAAACAAAATGGCATAAAATGCCATGAAAAGACGATTTTAACCGACAGGAAAAAGGATGCACAATAACGACACATAGCTCTTACTGCAATTAAGGTGATTATTGATTGATACATTGGAAGGGATGTTATCATTCGATCACGGCTGTAAAAATCCATCCCATGTGTGGACAAATAATTTGATGGCTTGGAGGCAAGATAGATCTGATAAAGAGTTTATATCTTCAACTCATATTTGTAGGGTTAAGCCTTTGATCTATTAATATGTTTACTACTTTCTATTAGATCTGTTAACCAGAAAAATTAAGCTCCAATATCATTAAGTGATTAACAAAAGTACCTTCTCTTTTTTCCTCTTGGCCTTTGCCTTTGCGTTAAACGTTAGGCTTGGAGGTCAATGAGGATGACGGTTTTTAACCAGTGTTTAGAAAACTGAATTGGACTGGCCGGTTCAGTTATACCTCCAAAATTGTTTTGTCCCGTCACTCTGTCCCTTCACGCTGTTTCTAAAAAACCTGAAAAGTAACATATGAACTCTCCTAGGCCACATAAACGGTGATCTCCAAACCCACAACTTCATTTCTACATTTAGAACAGGCTAAAGAAATCAGGTAAAATAAGGACTTTGGCCAAATTAAAGCTGGAGATGAAAGAAACTAGTGAGAACAAAGTTTTGGCTTGGAAATTATGGTATATATGGAATTGGAAATCATAGATTACATTTCAATTTATGCAGAAAAAGTTGATGGATTCCAGTGAGAGTGAAAAGTTGTTCAAACTAATAAGAAAGCCACTACCCAAACCAAGGTTTAAAACTGAATCGGATAACAAACCGTTCAGGGGTCTGGTTCCTGGGTCAAACGGTTCGATCATTCGAACTGAATGGATAGTCTGTTCTGAACGGTTCGACCACCCAGGTCAGTTCATTGACCAAATCAACGTTTTTTTGCCAAAAGACGGTTCTGGGGTGAAACGGAATCAATCAGGTGACCGGTTCCCAGTTTTTCTGGTCCCGTCTGGTTTTGAAAACATTGACCCAAACAAAGATACCGTATCCTACAACTATTACTTAAATTGATAAAAGATTTAACCAAAATTGGAACAGACAAACTAAGCAACTAAGAAACATATATCCGCAAAAGTTCAAGAAAAAAGGGGGCTCTCAAATGAAAACTAATATTCCCTTAAGATTCTATACATCACGAACACTCAAAACTCAAGAACAATGCCTCTCTCTTTCTTCCCCACCCTCCCCCTTTTCCTCCTTCTTTACCTCCCCCCCCCCCCCCCCCCCCCCCCTTCCCTCTAACCATGGTTGTGAATATAGTATTGTGTGCAATCAAAAAAAGAAATTAGAGATTAGGGATGCAAACGGATCGGATCGGATTCGAATCAGAGTATGTCTGAATCCAATCCGACACTGTTTATGTTGAATCGATCCGATCCAAAGATCTGATTGGATTTGATAGGACTTGATTTGAATTCAAATCTTATCAGTGAGTCAGATCTTTGGATCTGATCCAATCTGACTTGTTTTCTTTAAAAATTAATAAATTATTAAAAATAAATAAATATACGAACTTAAATAAAGTAAAAACAAAAAATAGAAGTGTTTTTTAATTATTTTCATCATATATACACATATTTTTATAAAAAAATAAATAATATAACATGTTTATAAAAAATAAACAACATATATGTGTATTATATATATTTATATTTATAAATATATCAAATATATCAAATCGGATAGGGAGCGATTCAAATAGGATCGGATTGGATCATGATCCAAACCATTTACACCCCTAGTAGAGATTTCCCAAGTGGGCTAATTTATCTACTGTCACCTAATTATTTCTGTATTAATTAACTTGTATTATTGTCTTATTTTAACACAGATGAAACAACATAGCAACACTCCTATCCTTGGGACTAGTAGAAGTTTGAACCATCCCTTTTCTATGCCCCTTAGATGTAGATGATACTTGACATCTATAATTACCTACTAACAACTTTTCTCCAGGTGGAGGTGTGGGTCACCTTAGCCTGCTAATAACAACTCAAAACTTCAATTTTTATAAAGCAAGTTTTTAACCAAAACTAATTATCTCCAGGTGGAGGTGTCTATCAAACTCACCCTTGACACACAGAATAAAACAAAAATTACATGAAAACCGGGAAACCTTTATATATTATTAATTACATAATCAGTCCTGATCTTGATCAATACAGAACATAAAGAACAGGTCCCAATCCATTTATTAATCGGGACAAAATCACATAACCAGAATCAACACAATTGGTTGGGTCAGATAGATTAAACCATTGACAAACTCTTCCCAACAAACTCAAAAAAATGGTACAATTACATTCATAATGTAAAAATGCTTTTAAAAAATTGGCAAGGCAAGGCCAAAATGGGCCTAAGATTTAGTGGATACCAAAGTTAGAAAAAGAATATATCTGTGGAACTATTTATTACCTGATCTATAACAAACACCATAAAAGAAAATCGAAACCTGTAAACAATCCATCAGTTATGCCACCTTGAGCACCAATAATGGGACCGTTCATGGCTTGAGAGGCAACCCCAATTCAATCCTAAGGAAATATTCATAATTTTAATCAATAGCAAATGAAAGAAACCCATATTCAAATATTAACCTAAAAGGAAATGTTCATCAAATGGACAAAGTTGCACATACCAAGCATTTAGTAAAAGACAAACTTATCATGTTGTTCCCATATGATAAAACACATGCCAGTATGCCACCTACGCCATAGCTCTCCCTGAAAAAACAACTCATACGAGAAAAACACATTAAACCATGGTTTTCAAAACGGGACCGGACTGGATGGTCAGACAGGAAAAACTAGGAATCAGTCAGGTGACTGATTCCGTTTTATTCCAGAACCGTTATTTCACCAAAAACCGTTCATTTAGTCAGTAAATGTTGATCTGGGTATTCGAATCATCCAAACCGTTTGGATCGCTTAACGGTTTTGTCGTTTTTTATTTTTTTTATTTTTAATTTTTTGTCAAAATGGGCCATCCATTCGGTTTGAAAGGTCAGACTGTTCGACCCGGGAACCAAACTCCTAACCTATTCATTGTCCGATTCGGTTTTAAAAACCTTACATTAAACAAAACCCATAAGAAGAACAAAAAAATCAAATGGAAAGAGGAATAAATGACCAAAACAAAGTTTTAGACAAAAATTCACTAAAAATTCCTTAGCTCTAAGGTTAAGGATAGAACTCTCTCTCTCTCTCTCTCGTATATATATAGTCCTTCCTATTTGTATCCCTCACTTTCTAAGAGGAAAAAATACACTTTCTAACAAATATTATAAAATCATAAATTAATAACAAAACAACTCAAAAATTAAGTAAAAAAATTACTTAACTAATCTAAAATCAAATAAATTGAGAAAAAGTTGGACATTCCTAAGTGGCTCTCTCAACTTCTTGTTTGAACAACCTATGAAAAGAAGTCTTGAATCAGGACTTTGTTTTAAGGGAAAATTCCCAATAGGTACCTTGTACTTTAGGCCGAGTGCCAATTTAGTATCCGTACTTTAAAGTGTTACAATCTAGTACCTGAACTTTTAATCTGGGACAATTTGGCACCCGACATTAGATTTCCGTCGGTTAAAGGATAAAAAGTCTTAAATACCCCCAATGCTATTTCGACGGATTAAAATTATTAAAATAACCCATCAAGCAATGCAAGTAGGAACCACTGTTCTTACATTTACAGAGAACCAGCTCCCTCACGCCCATGGTGTCAGGCGAATTGCCATTGGGAAAATTAATTTGTCACCGAAAAATTATTGCACCGCCGAGAATCCGAGAAGCAGTGCCATTTTCTGAGGGGAGGAGAGCACTAAAACATGCCACAAATGAATTCGACATCAACACCACCATCCAAACCACTAGACAGAAGTATAGAAACCCATTGATTTCTCTTCTCAAACCCACTAGCCAATATACGGGAACGCTGTAGAGAAGAGCAAACAGTAGAAGGAAGGGGAGGAATACCAGGGTGTTGGCTGTTACATAGGACGAGACTCTGTAAGCTCCTCTGGAAGTCTCTCTCATCAAAATTCTTCTCTCCTATAAGAAAATCGGTAGCCCTTCTGTTGTTGAAGAGAGCAAGAAAGTGAGACTGAAAGCGAAGAACCCGAGTCGCATCTGCAACCTAACCCAGGCGGTGTCATTGTTAACATTCATGAAAATGGTTCCCAGCACAACTCCGGTCACCTAGGCTTGGTTCATTTGGGCCGCAAATAGTTGCTTGGTTCTGAATATGTTGCTGCAGAATTTTTGGCTTAGAATAAGACCTCTCGAAATCGAGATTTTGGGTAGAAAAGATGCTTTTCTTCGATAAAATCAGATGCCAAAGTTATCGTCAACCGCTTTTCTTGTTGCTCGTCTTCTTCATGATGATTTTCAGCAGCTTTATCCTCAATCGACAATTGGCCTTCAAGAGCCAACGAGGTTTGTATACCTAGAGTCTCTGTAACCCAAAGACCTTGCGCTTCTCACCGCTTGAGATCCCAGGAGCTGAATCCCCGCCAATCCTCGAATCCGTCACATGATCCAACCCCAGCTCTTTCAGCAGCTCTCTCACTCTCGCTGCAGCCACACTACGCCCACCACATCCCCTCAGACGGGCGCTGTACATGAGTGTTTCTTCGACTGTTAGCAGCGGGAAGAGCGCATCGTGCTGGTTGACGTAGCCCGACACTCTCCGAAAATGTGCAACATCCATGGGCTGATCATTGACAAAAACTGACCGGAAATTCTACCCGGTGGAATCATCCCGGCAAGATTTCCATCGGAAGCAGTGCTGTTTTTGATCGAACTAAGAAGGGTTTTTCATTCATTCAACCCAGAACGAAGACAACAGGGGATTAGAGAAATAAGAAGGGTTCTTTGTAAAAGGTATTTTTGGTATTTTGAAAATTTTAACCCGCATGTGAGTTTCTAATTGACGGAAATCTAACATCAGGTATCAAATTGTCACAAATTAAAAATTTGGATACTAGATTGTCACGATTTAAAATACAGGTACTAAATTGGCACTCGGCCTAAATTACAGGATACTTATGGGGAATTTTCCATTGTTTTAAAGACTTGAAAAAATCAGAATTATGCCTGTGATTTAGACATTAAAAAAACAAATATTTTTTTCGAGATTTAAAAAGAAATTGTAGATCTGAATTGTGCTTATGATTTAGCCATTTTCTTCTACTTGAGTCTCAACGTGTCTTTGTCTTTTGCTTTTTTCCGTTTGTTTACCATGTGCAGCTCAACTCCCATAGTGTGACCATGTTTCTTTCATACTGTCAAATGATGTACCTAGGTTTCTTCTTCCTTGCAGCTTCTGTTTTTTACTTTAAAAGATGTGATTTATTGTAGTAAAAAATTGTATATTGCAGTATTGGTTCACCATTTAATTTGGAAAATATCATCATAATTTTGATTTCCTAGGTTTTCTATTCTGATATCATCATAATGGTAATAATGGTAATAGGAGGGAATGGTAAGTGGAAAGTGGAGTTGAGGTTTAAACTACCTTGTAGTCTAAGTTGTAAAAATATTTTTAAAATATTTAATTTTAAAAATATCATTAAAATTTTCGTTTCTCTTGACAGATTTGATTCATGGAAAAATTTCAGATCTAAATTTGGTCTGTACTTTAAAAAATTCCAATGTAACTATAAACTTGAACAGTGCCTATGTTTTGGACATCTCAAAAGACAAAGTACAGACTTGAATTCATGGTTTTCAAAACCGGATCGAACCGGATGGTCGGACCAGAAAAACCGGGAACCGATCATTTGATCGGTTCCGTTTTTCCCCAAAACCAGATTTTTGCCAAAAAATACTGATTTGGTCAGCAAATTACTGACCCGGGCGGTTGAACCATTCGAACTGTTCAACGGTTTTGACCGCTTTTTTTTTATTTTTTTGTCAGAGCGGGCCGACTGTTCGATTCGAACGAACAGACCATTCAACCCAAGAACCGGACCCCTAATCAGTTCGTTGTCCGGATCGGTTTTAAAATCCTTGCTTGAATCAGACCTTTATTTTAAAGACTTAAAAAAAATAACCCCAAATTAAGTCTGTATTTTAGAGATTTAAAAAAATATACATATTTGAATTGTGCTTGTGATTTAGCCATTTCAAAGGCAAAATTCCAGACCCCAATCGGGTATGTATTAAAAAGAAAAAATATCCAAGATAAATATACCTAAGTTATTTCTTTTTCTTCAAATACAGATTGGCTTAAAAAAATCAGCCCCAAATTAAATATAAAAATCTCGATACCATTGTTGATTTGGGAAATTCAATAAAAAATCTTCATAACTGAAGCTTGTGATTTTCAAACTTAAAGTCATGGTTGTATTATTTTGTCTAAGGCTGTTACTATGACTTCTTATTAGCTTTTTATAATTTGAAAAGAGCATAATTATCTTTATTAGTGCCCATTTTACTTTTTTACTTTTTTTACTTAACATCTTTACTTATGATAAACAAAACTATAAAATACCAGTGAAACCAAAGCATATTCTAAAATGTTGCACTTGTCTTATAATACCTAACTAGCGGGGACCCGTGCGATGCACGGGACTTATCAAAGAAAGTGAAATAACCAATACTTATAACTAAAGAAATAATGCAATATTGTTTAAAATAATTAAATCATTACCTTAATAATTTATTACAGAAAATTTTTAGTAGTTGAGTAATTTGGATTAATTATATTAATAATTTTAGAAAAAAATAAAAATCATTGCTAATTACTTAATAAAATAATTATTTTTCCACATTTTTTGTTAGTGTTCTATTTTATTTATTTTACTTTATTAATAATTAAATGTTTTAATTTTTGGTAAATATCACTTAAATATTTAAAATATTTAAACACCAGTAAATATATAAAATTTGGCTATAGTCATAATTAAATTAATCTATAGTTAACTTTTTTAGTCATTAACTAAATTAATCTAAGCCAAAACTTAGGGTTTAAGACTTTGGATTAGGTTTGGATTGATCCTCATCGTGACCCAACCAACCCAAGTTGCATGCACGTAACACTCATAATTGAACTAGATCAAAGTCACCAAACCAAGCGGAACCCATGCATGCATTATTTTTAGGTTTTTTAAACTATTTTTAGATAATATTGAAGCCAAAATAACTATGAGGGATGGGCCACCCACATTGTTTCGCCTGATAAACCAAAAATTAAAAATTCTGGGCTAAATAGTGTATTAGTAGTTTTTAAGATTGCTTGGCCTAGCCTAGCCCACACCTTAAGTGTAATAATATTTGTATAGGCTTATAGGATTGCCCGTGTAATTATAAAACTATGATTTTTTTTACTTCTAGTCTAGTATAAAAAATATATAACATTTCTATATATATTAATATAAAATCTGTTATATAATAATATTTACCATCTATATATATTAAAACAAGGAAGTCTAAAAATTTTCTCCCTTTTTTGAATTTTTTATTTTTTTAATTCCGTCATTTTTTAAACAACCGCACTTTCCCAATAACCTAAATAATCTCTTCTATTAAAATTTCTCCTAAACTACCCCCCACACTATCCCCCACTTTCTCCAAAGTTATCTCTAATTCCTATTTATCTTCTAAATTATCTCTAATTCCTATTTATCTCCAAAAATATCTCTAATTTAGTAGAGAGTTTCTCTTCTTAATTATCTCTAATCCCTATTTATCCTCTCCCCTGATTTTTATCTATATCTATCTAATGAAAGTTTTCATTAAAATTTTAAGAATTATTTAAATATTCTAACAAAATTATATAATAACTTTAAAATATCTATTAAAAACACAAAAAATAATTTTATATTTTTACAAAATATATCACAAAATCATGTACTAACAATTTAAATTATGTTTTTCCAGATTACCAATTTAAATGTTTTTCAAATATTTAATAATATGTAATAGCTTTAAATAAATAAAATTCAAATAACAAAAATTTTTAAATATTTATCATAACTAGATTTTAAATAGTTAAAATAATGAAATTATGTGATAAATTTAAAAAATTTCTTCAAAGTACAAAAATAATTACAACATAATATTGAAATTAAGAATAATTTAATATATTAAAAATTAATAATGAAATTATCTACTAATAGTATAAATTATGATTTTATGGATAATTAAATTCAATAAATAATTAATATTTTAAAATTTAAATATTTTACATATTATTTAAGTATTTATATAACTAAATATTTTAAATAACAAAATATTTAACATAACTAGAATTTAAATAGTTCAAATAAAGAAATTATGTAATAAATATAAAACAATTCTAAAAAGTAGAAAAATAATTATAACATAATACTATGAATAGCTAATTTCACTTATATCAAGTAATAATTCGAGAAAATAACTTTCAAAAAAATTAATATTTATTAATAATGATTTTAAACTTATAATCTGTATTTATTATATAATTATATATATACTAAAATTAATATTTATTGTATTTCAGTAATTATTTATTGTTTTTTGTGATAAATGAATTTTCAATGATTTTGTATAATTTTTTTTGTTATTTAGAAAACTTTCAATGATTATTGGAGATTAAACTACTATTATTGATATTTTTAAATTTAACCTATGGTACTTATTGTATTAATTGTATTTTTGTTATAACTTATTGATTAATATTTATTAGAGATTATACTATTTACTGACTAAGTTAATCTATTTTTAGTACTTATTTTATTTTTGTAATTATTGTATTTTTTCATTATCAATATATTTTCAATAATTGTGTATTTACGCTATAAATTTTAATAATTATTGGAGATTAAACTATTGTTATTTATCAGAGATGAGACTATTGTTATTTATCAAAAGAAAATAGTTGCTTGAGCTTGGAAATTTATAGATTTGATTGGGATAGGTTAAGTTATAAATGATTTTTTATTATTAACTTTAATTATCTTATCAATACTAATTTTTAATAGTTGCTAGATAAAACCTAGGGGTGAGCATTTGGTTTATTAGGTAAAAAATCGAATCAAATAAACCGAAATTTTAAAAACTGAACAACAAAAATAAAAATCAAAACCAAAATTTTTGGTTATTTCAGTTAAAACTGATTAATAATATATACTTTATTATATATATTATAACATATAATATATAAAATATATATTATGAAATCAAATTTCATTATATTATATATTAATATGTATAATATATTATATATCATATGTTACATACTATATGTTATATTTTACATATTATATATTAACTGTTAATTATTAGTGAAATTAATAAAAATGTTAGCTTTTGTAATTATTTTTATTTATTTAAAGTTAGTCAAAATTTCATTTAAAAGTAATAACAATTATTAAAATTTATATAAATTATTAATAAATCTAAATTTATTAAAAAATATTTGTTCATATTAAATTAGCAATAATTATTTTCTGTAAATAATCATTAAATGAAAATACAATTATTAAAATTTTAGATATTAACAATAACTTTAATATTGTTAGTTAATTAACAAAAAATATTGATTATTAATTTAATATTAATTAATAGTAAATAAAATTATTAAATCTTTCATATTTTCCTGTGCATCGCATAGGTCCCTACTAGTTATTTTTATTATTTCTAAATGAAATTTTGACTATCTTTAAATAATTAAAAAGGTTAATATTTTTATTAATTTCACTAATAATTAACAATTATATAGGAATGGCAATGGGTGGGTTTAGGGCGGGGCACCCCCTCCCTGTCCTTACCTCATAGTTAAGACACTTTACCCCATTCCCGCCCCATCTCCAGTGTCAGGCGAGTGCAAGGCAAGGCAACCACTCCTAAATGTCGAGCGAGTTCAGCAGCAAGGCACCCCACTCCTCATCAAGGATGGGGAATCCTCGAATTTTCCCGCCCCATCCCCAATATTGGGCGGGTTCAAGTAGAGGTGTAAATCAGGTCATACTAGGCTGAGCCTTGGGCCATGGCAAGCCACAGACCGAGCCAAGCTATGAGAGGTCCGTTTAAAAAAAAAAATTGAAAAAGATGTTTAAAATTTTATTTCATATGATTTTTGATGTATACAATTGTTTATATATACAATTGGACCTATTCATGGGCCAGGTAGCCCAACGGCCCGGCCTGGCCTGACCCGTTATTTATCAGGCTTGGACAAAATTTTAGGTTCGTGGGCTCAAACTCAGGCTTTCTCAAAATAAGCACAACATGATACTATTAAATATATAAAAAAGTACTTATATTATATATATATATATGCTTCTTAAATTATTAAAAATATTAGTTTACTATTAGGAAATATAAATTAGTTTATTAATTTATTAAATTATTACTAAATTAATATAATATTAGTTTATAAAAGTATACTAAAAATAAGACATTTTGTGTATAGAACGGGCTTCGGGCTAGGGCTCGGTCTTGTACATTTTCTGTTGATAAAGATGCTCGTGTTAATTATAAAACTATGATTTTTTTACAAATTAAAATTTTTATTTAATTCTAGTCTAGTATAAAAAATGTATAACATTTCTATATATATATATATATATTAATATAAAAATTGTTATTTAAATATTATATAATAATATTTACCATATATGCATATAACTTCCAAGTTCAGCTTATTAGGAGTTGTTTAGCTTGGACACTATCCACTAAAGCCATCATTGGACTCCAAAAGTTTGATACCCAATTAGACTTTGGATATGATTATCCCTGATAATGTGTGGGCATGGTGCATATCTCAAACAGACATAACTCAAAAGAAAATAGTTTCTTGAGCCTGCAAATTTATAGATCTAATCGGGTTAGGTTAATTTATAAACAATTTGTTACTTTTTATTATTAATTATTAAAATATTGTTAGCTATTTAAATATTTCAATTATTAAATTACTGTATTTATTTAAAATATAGTAATTTCTAGAAATTATCATATTTTTAGAAATATTGCTAATTTCTTGTCTAAAACTAATTAAATGTAATTTTCTCCTATTTATATCTTTATAATTACTGTTAATTACAGTTTAAAAATAAATATTGTTAATTACATTATTTTTTCATTATTATTCAGTATTTTTTGCAATATAATACAATTAATTTAAAATATTAAATTATTTTTAGTATTTTAATTAAGCTTTAGGTTTTTCAGATTTTTTATATTTTTAATTAATTTTTGGTGTTTTTTCATTTTTATTCAATAATTTTTTCATATGAGTATTTTTCAATAATTTTCAGTATTTTCATCATTTATTTTTGCATATTAGTTACTATAAAATTAATTTGCATTTGCTTTCAGTAAAAATAAATTAAATAACTAAATAAATACCATAGTTATAAAAAAACAGCTAATTTTCAATAATTTCTTGTTTGGGTATTTTTTTAATAATTTTGTGTACAGATCGGGCTTCAGTCTCAGGCTTGAGCTTAAGGCTTTATATAAGGGCTAGGCTTGGGCTCAAGATCTAGGCTCGATGGTTGGGTTGGGCTCGGGCTCGGGCTCGGGCTTGCACATTTTATGTTGATAAAGAGGCCCGTGTTAATTATAAAACTATGATTTTTTATAAATTAAAATTTTTATTTAATTCTAATGTAGTGTAATTTACCATATATGCATATAACTTCCAAGTTGAGCTTATTAAGGGTTGTTTAGCTTGGGCCCTATCCGCTAAAGTCATCATTGGACTCCAAAAGTTTGATACCCAACTAGACTTCGGATTTGATTATCCTTGATAATGTATGGGCATTATTTGAAACCAAAATATATATACAAATATATCAGAATATATATTTTTTAGATATATTTTTTCAGATATTTTGGTTTTTATGCAAAATTGAAATATTTATATTTGACAGTTTTAAATATAAAATATATATTTAAATTAAAACCAAAATATATATTTAAATAGATTAGGTTTTTCATATAAAACTAAAGTTTTTTTGTGCAAATATATCATAAATAACCTGATTTTCTTTTCAAAGCTTAAACAAAACACAAATAAAATATATCAACTTTTAACATGCGTTAAATTTTAAAAATATTAAATAAAAAAATACTAACTTGCGAATGTGATGCTTGAGTCTTGAGAAATTGAAACTTGAGAGTTGAGATTTGAGAAGATGGGAGAGCCAAGTGAATGAGTGATGTTGAAATTTGAAAATCTTGAGAATGCTTGAGCCGTGAGGAGGCGAACCAAGAAAGAAAGAGTTAAAGAATAATGAAATTTGGAAAAAGACTAGGACTTGCAATGTTTAGAGAGTAGAGAACCTCTCTTTTAATCTTTCCAAAAATGCAAGAAGCCAATCTTTCTAAAAGTGTAAGGACTAGGGATTTTGCTTGCCTTGCAATGCTTGCCATTAATGCCAATCATAAAAATTAGAAAGAATAGATAACTAAGTTAATAAATAACTAGAAAGAAGTAACTAAAAAATTAATGCTAAAAGTTAGTAACTAGAAAGAAGTAGGATGGAGATAATCTAGTTAAATAACTCGGTTCGGTTTAGTTTACCCATCTTTCCAACCCCGAATTATCGGTTTACCCATCTTTACAACCCCGAATTATCGGCTTACCCATCTTTACAACCCTGAAACCGACCAGTGTTAAAACTGGCCAAATCAGGTTGAGTCAGGCCAAGTTGATCAGTTTGGTCAGTTTGACATTGTTGAATGGACCCCTAACCTTGCATCATTTATACCATCCCTTACAAACGTGTTTTAAATAGTATGATTGCTCGTCTAGACCATTCGTGTGAATTCCCCAACACCACGATTATGGCTTCGAGGCTGTAGTTACTGTAAATGTTTGTAGGAGAATTTTTTTTTTTTTTTCTTTTTGAGCTCTGAATCATCGCTAAGGGAGTCGGAAGAGCTTGCAGCCTAGGATGCAAGCTCTTGATAATTATGACGAGCGCACTCCGGATGGCTTTGTCAGCGACTTGATAAGATTGTTCAGACTTTCAAGTGTCGAATTGATAGGTTAAGAGCACATATTCAAAGGCTCCGTGAGAATCCTGATGCAGACTTGCCCAGCATGGACTCTTGCTCCGAATAGCTTATCTTGATTAATTAGATTTTTCATTTTTGTGTTATAGTGACTTTTTTTCTTCTTTTACTTGAAAATATTTTCTACAGTCTAGTTCTGCCAAATTGAAATTTATCATAGTTTTCTAAAATACAGAAGTGACTTTTTGCATAAATATTTTTTGGTTAACTTTCTCAACTTTTTATAAACATCCAAGGAAGAAACCGCCTCCTCCGAGCCTTGAAACAAAATAGCTCCTTGCAATGCAATCATTGTTGCCTGGGTTTGATATGGTTTTGTGACAAATTTCTTTATGGCATGTTCATTTTTTGGTAAAGAGAGCAAAAGTTAATTAATCTTTAAATAACTTTCCCAATTGAGAAAAAATTTAGAGAGAACGACTATGATAAGAAATTTTAGGCCCAAAGTATAATTGAGGTGGATGCCAACTTGAAATTGATGCCAATTCACGGGCGAGCATTGGTGTATAAAGTAGGGGTTTTTGACATTTTGAATGTTTCTAGACCTGCAGTGAAATTCAGAAATCTGCATTGAGCCTGTCCATACTTATCCGAAAAATTTCTCATGAATAAAACTAGCCAATTGTTTAATTTAATAAAATTTATGACCAAAAAGAACACAAGTATATGCACTTTTAAGTGTTTCCATCAAATTAAAATTTGAACAATCGGAATATCGGATACCACATTGCGCAGTATCTGGCAACCCAAATGTTCACTCACTTTAGGAACTCAAAAGGGAAAAAGGCAACTGTGAGTTCGTAAAAGCTAAAAAGAACTATTATATATGTACATATTCACTCGTCCTTTTCATTCACATGTGCATCTTCTTCCCCGGGTTCTGATGCGTTTTTAAGAACAAGTAGAACAAGGCAGGCTACTGGCTACTTTTGAACGACCATGTTTTCCCAACTTGAAATTGAAACGCGCACACACAAACAGAGAGAGGGGGGAGAGAGTGTGTGCCAAGGAAGAGAATGTCCGCCAGATTCATCTACCCTAGTTTGATCTATGGATATTATAAATAATTAAGCTCTTGTATATGCTCCATATTTTCATTTTCCCCGGTCAAAAAAAAAGGCTTAATCTGTTTGCCAACTATTTGATGGTTACGTACCGATTTGTCCCATGTTTGGCCCAGTGGTCCTTGAGATCAACTGGGGTAGAAAGATCATGGCCTTGTGCAGCCAGCCGGCTAAGCAATTTAGTAAATGCACTACCACTCATCTTTCTACCACCAATGCGGGCATGACGCTTGTTTGGCATCACAGGCAGTGGATACGATGACAAGGTGGTGGTGCAGCAGGCAGACTGCCATCCCCCATTCCCCCACTTATAGCACTGCTGGAGGACCCCCGTACATGAACAAACTGGGACCGGCATGGTTGATTCATCAAAGTTTACCTGGTTCAAGCCCAGGTCTTGGCCCTTCCAGTCGGGCTTTGACACTGCCAGCTGCTTTTTCAAGTCTTCACCACTTCCATTTGCGTCCTGTCCACTCCTCCAGTCATGTAACTTGGCCACAGTAACCAGTTTGTTCAAGTCCTCTCCCCCTTTCTTACCCTTGCTTGAGGGTTGTTGGGACCTCTTAAGTGGCACTGCCTTGCTCTCTTTCTTGGTTCGCTTAGCTCTCCGAGGCTTGTGAGCCTCAGCAGGAGCTGATGATAAAGGGTAGGCTTCAGTTATGTGCATATCCCTCGCATGGTAAGGAGCTTCTGTCAAATGGGTTAGATGGTGTACATGCTTTGTCCCACGCGGGACTCCACATCCAGGTGGGCATGTTGGTACACCACTACCACTCAAGGCATTTTCCCGGTACTCTAGGGCTGCAATGGCATTGTCCCTTTCCATTAAGGCATTGTTCCGCTCAGCAATGGCGGCATCTCGCTGTAGGAATGCCATGTCTCGTTCTGCCAATGCTGCCTTTTTCTCTGCTAGGGCCACATTCCTTTCTTGAATTGCAGCATCCCTCTCAGCCATGAGGGCCATCACCTGCTTCATCTGATGTTGGGGAATCATCCACTGTAATAATCACATAACAGGAAAGATTATCAACAGTTGCATATGGTAAGAAACTAGCAAGTAAGCCCATGGATTGCATGAGGTTCAATTGAAATTCGGTTAGGTTTGGGTTGGCAATTTTGGGTTTTGGCTCCAGTCTAGGTTTCATATTTAGGGTTAGGGTTAGTCTTGGATTGGTCGTTAACCTAATCCGATCCATCTAACTTATATGCCTCTACTTTATTAGACAAAGCCAAAAAGGGATGAGAGACTTAAAGAGGAAAGGAGGAATCTAATGGGTTAAAGGAGATGTTCCAAACACTATTTAAGAATGATCTTATCGAGGAAGCTAATGATGGGTTTTATTAGAGATAATTAAAACCTAAAAGAATTTTATTTTAACTTCTTATATTTTTAATAATTTAATTTAAAAATAAAAAACCACATGTGTGAGAAATGGAAGGATATAAGAACCATGAGAGCATTGAGGTGGACGACTCTTGACCTCCCCTTTCCTCTACAAATATAGATATAGATGGCTTAGAAACTTCCGGTGCAATGTTTTTTTTTCAAATTGGCCCCAAATTAAGAACTATAATAAGAATCCAACTTAACCATAGATTAAACGTCATCTACATAGATTTTTCATAGCTTGATACCTGACTGTGAACTGTCTTGTACTGATCTTTGTGTCTCCCATTTTCACGTTGGCTACCATCGTCCATGTTGCATCCACTTTCAGGAGTAATGACAGTGACTAATTTCTGGTGTCTGCCCTAGGATTAACATCGAGTATATTCAAAAAGACAGATCTCCAATCTGGAAGCCCACCATCTAAAATTAACATAGGGCAATGAAATTTCATTTTCTGAGTAAAGCTAATTTAAATCAGGAGAACTTTTTTTTTCAGGAAACAGTATAATTACAAGAACAGAACTTGAACACAATCAACACGTACTTTGCCCAGATGTAGGTTCCAAAGCTATGAAGCCGTCCTCAAACCTACAATGCAGAAATGTAGAAGAGACATAAGCAACTCTAAAACAAGAAGAATTAGATGAACAATGGGTCTCAGAGACATCACTATTCAGTTAACCGTTGTATACTTGTATCCAATAGACAGACATACTAGGCCGGAAGCTAAAAGAAATAAAAAGGGGAAAATGGCATAACACGAGCACCAAAAATTCTCATTCTGACGAACTGAGACAGTTGGCCCCTTCTTATTAAGAATTCCAAGCTGCCAAAAAGTAGAAATCCTCAAATATTTTTTTATCTATAACAAAATTTTATTAATAAAGATTAAACAGGGAAAAATATTACATAAAAAACATGGAGGGGCACCAAAACAAAAGAATGACAGTCCAACCAACGCAGCACAAAGATTACAGAATACACAATTATCTATGGTCATGCTAGCCCACTGTGCGTTTACACTGTTAACCCCTGACCTAGCCAGACCATCCACAATCTCATTGTGGTCCTTGGAATCCATCTCAGTTGCAACTTAAACCCAAATGGCCACTCTAGACCCCTTCTTGATTAATATGCAGGAATTAACCAGCGGTTATCAAACTAGTAAGAATTTGTTTGGCAGCAAAACATATTCAATTCAGAATGCAATTATTACCAGAACTATGATACCACACCAATCCATCATGTGATAAAATATGCCTTCAGGTTATCTATATCCCATTTATGCAACTGCACTGGAGATAAATAAAAGGAAAAGCAATCATCTTAATAAACAGAAAAAAAATGCATCTTTTAAATAGAGGGAGAATGATAATAAGCATTAAATTTTGTCTAAGGTTGTGAATAACCCCTTGAAAAGTAATTCATAAAAAAAAAAAACCCTTGAAAAGTAGTGATTATGGAAATTCCCTCTTGAACCCAAACTATTTAGTATTAGTTAAAAGCGATTTTTGGTCTTGAATCCAATGGATCTCTAATGAGCCTTTTAGCACCACAACTGAGGTTTATCATGGAGATGCTTTTTTACTCTGTATAGATTTAGTAGGATTATTAGTCAGCAGCTGAAGTTGTTTTGGGAGTCCAAATCCATATTGGAATGTCCTAATGGGTATATGGGTTTACCCATCTTCTACTGCATTAAAAATCATTTCTGGTTAGCTTCTTAGTCTAATTTTGAGTATGAAATGGGAGATCCAAGCTCGAGACATTGTAGGTAGAAAATTTAGAGCTAATTTGATGACCAAAAATTATGTTTCTATTAATTGTATGGGAGCTTGTGCCATCCAGTTACCTCTACCCTCTTCCCTGTGTTTTTTTCTCTTCTTCTAGTCTCACTTAAACTCTATTGCTTTTCTCTTCTTAATTGCCGCAACAATTCTATGATATAATCTCTGATTATTTTTCGATAACAGTGTAACTCATCTCATTCTTCTCTAATTGCTATTTGAATCTTCCTGCAATTATTCCTTTATCTCACAGTAGCTGTTCCCTCAAACAAACACAGACTTTAGGCTGATGAAGTATCACAAGTATGGTGAATAGATTTTAACAAGTTCATGAAGAAAAAACTGGTCAGAACTGAAATGCAAATGTAAACAATTGAGAAAAATTACGAACTCAAAACAATAAACAAGAGATGGAAAATTAGAGGAGTCAGACTGTCAGTGTCTTCCTAAGTCAAAGTCATACTTCTCTTCCTGAGCCAAATATGAAGTCACACTAAACTCAGTATGAGGTCTTGAATGGAGCAACACCAAAGAATAGAATTCTTTAGAATCACAACCAAAGGAAACTAACACAAGCTAAAGCTTTATTCAATTTTCAAAAACCAACTTGTTTCATGTGCTGACATATTTACCATTTACCCACCACTAGTAAGATACCAAGCATTCTTTGAACACCCAGAAACTCAAACCTAGAATTAAATACAACTATTCGCTTCCCAATTCCTGAACAACTCCTATTTTGACAACTGAAAAATATATTTATACGCATATATCTTTAAGAATTCAAACTCCAAGGGAAATCTAATCTAAAAGTACCTAAGTACAGTTCTCAAGTACAAAAACAAATAATTTTTAGAACTAGTTTTTTTAGTGTGAATGATCTTGAAGCCCCTACATTAATTCGCGCCAGACTTGCATCTTGACCATACTTATACAAACCACAGCCAAATTGCATGAATTTGCACTTGTTATATAAGTAAATAGTCTTCTAAAAATCACCAATATTAACATGTTTAGATACTTCTAGGCACATCAAATTTCGCCCCTCAGAAAAGTGACAATTTTGATTAACAAATGTACAGATTCCACTCTTTGTATCTTATCATAGACCATCCACTTTTTTGCTTCCATTCATGTCCTATGCTATGTGTTACCCACCATCATATTGTGGCTTAAAAAGTAAGAATGAACTAAAATCTTCAACAGTTGTGCTCTAAGCATCTATACTCTCATCAGAAACACTTGCTACTAATTACTTTAAGTTATAAATTCTGAAATCTTTTTAATACTTTATCATGTAAATCAATATTATCATTACCACTAATATATAAAATTCGGTGTCCTTATTGGCATAGTTTGCACTATGGAATTGTACAATATTACATTCCTAGAAAAGAATCACCAGAGAAATTGGTCTTTGTTGGACATATTGTAAGTCATTATTTAAAAGCTTCATGAAGCTCAGACTCAGAGAATGAAGAAGAACTAATGCATAAACATTTAACGCACAAATACCAAGCATGGGATGGAGAGGAAGCATTATGGATAATCTCAAAAGATTGATAGGAAACAGAAGTTTATCTTTTTACAAGTCAAGAGAATAGATATCTATGAGTTCTCAACTTCCTATTGCTCCGCAGGTAATTTATCTACATCGTTGCATGTAACTGACACAAAAAACTCCAAGAAGATAAAACCACATAGAAACATTTTTGGAAGAGCTTCATTCTACATTCTGATTTATAATCCACGCAGGTAACAAACTTCACTTATTCTGTTCACTCAATTATGACATCCTTATAGCAATATCCTGATGCAAGCAGTTCCCCTCAAGTGTGTAAAGATCCAAGAAGTGTTTTCAACTTGCATGGACCTGGCCATTCAAACTATTCAAACCCATCACCCAGTCATAATGCCAGTTCGGATTAACCCTCACCAAGTCAAAGACCTAGTGACCCAGGTTATTGAACCATCAACCTAGACAACAGGCCATGGGTTAACCACTTTCAAATCAATTCAGTAATTTATTTTTATATTTAAGATTTATAAATTATAATATATTAAATTTGGATTTGTTGAATATCAATACTTAAAAAAAAACTATCCCATCTTAATTACTTCCTTTGGATGAGAGAAGGAGATGGAGGAAAGAGAGTGGGCAGCATGGGACCCAACTATCCCGACCAATGATGGAGAGAGAGAGAGGTCACAGCTGTAATGGTATTCTTGTTCTTCCTCAACCTTTCTTTCTCTGTCTAAAGATAATAAACAAATGAAACCTAACTAACATGATATTCTGATCTAAGGGCTATTGTTGTTTTTAATGGATTGATCTGTTCAGCCCAGACGCTCAAGCCAGTGACCCATCACCTGGACAGGAAACTAGGCCGACCTCCAGGTCAGTTTTTAAAACACTATGTCGAAGAGTCCCTTTGATGCTCACTGCCTATATAGCAATTAATTGTCTCCATACACAACTCAGTCCAATATGGCATTTCTGGAAGCACCACCACAATTGACCCAATGAAAAACCTTCATCCCAACCCTTTATATTGAATTGGTAATATAAAGGTCAATCTTCTGTAGGCAAGATATCCATTACTTTGTTTTCAAACACAATAAGGAAACCAATCATTATATAATCATTTGTCTCCCACATTTCAACTAGCTTTTTTATCAGTAACAAGACAAAAAGTTATAATGAAAAGAGAAGACTTCTAACCAGAAAATGGAAAGAAGTACCAACAGCGCTAGTGGCTGACCATGATCACTTTGAGTAATGAAGTACTTTTCTACTATCCATGCACCAGAATTTTCATTTTCTTTTTTCAATGAAATTCCTAAAAATCAGAAGATGGTTGCGAAATCCAGTCAAGTAACATGAAATAACAGACTTCTAAAACACTTCTAACTTTCTAACTTAGAGGATGCTATATTTTTCATCCATTGTCAATATGCTAACATGGTTAGTCTTTCTTTATTCCTTAACATTCTCTGAAATGTTATTTATCCAAAAAAAATCTCTGAAACGTTCAAGATGTCCTCCAGAAGAAATAGAAAAAAGAAGGATCAAGGATGGCACTACATAGAATAGCAAATAATTCTAATTTTCAATATCTTGTTCTGATGAAAATTGGTCTAATTTGCACCTTTAGATTTCAAGCCTTTCTCACCCAAATAACCCTTCCTGAAATCTCTAAGACAGCTTCATAATCAATTATCAATCAAAAAATATATTGTGCATGGAAAACAGGCTATTTTTTCAATAAGGACATGGAAAACAGAAATGACATAACATCCTGAAGAAGCATATGGGAAACCAGTCAAGTAGACCATATGACTTATGAAGGAAGAGGCGAAGAGCAACAAAGAATGTTCCCCAAGTTGCTACTGATGCTTTATCATCTCAGGTCTATGTATTGATACTCTTTCTTTACTTCTTTTTCATTTTGTAAGTACTGGTATTCTTGAACTTAAGTTTTCCTTAAAACAATGTATTAGTTTCAAATCAACTAAACTAAATTAAAGTTGCATAATATAATGCAGAAAATGACCTCTTGTTGCAGTAGTAAATGGCACCATCACTTCCTTTTGAAGGTTCTAAGTTCAAACCATAAACTACAGGCAGAAGTCCCCATTTTAAAATATTTAGTTGCCAACTTGCAGTCGATCCTTCAGTGATCAGTGATCCCTACTGGCACAAAATGGCAAAAGCCAGTCTAGCACTCTAGCCAGTATGTTCCATACCAGATACATTCTTATATAGTAGCCTATTGAATTGATTCCTTTTCTGGAAACAGAGGTGAAGACACAAGAAAAGAGAAATGTTTGGGGGTGCCCATCAGATAACTTTAAGAAATTCAGATATATGACATAATTGTATATTGACATCATTCACATTGAAAGGCGTAGATTAATGCCTCTCAGCAGACCTGAAATGCGGCCCTATTCTCATGCAGTTTACTTTGGTGAAAGATCAGTAGGATGAGGAGAATCAACACCGAAGAAGAACAAGAACAAGAAACTTTAACACAATAAAGGACATAATGATATAGAAGCTTTTTCTCCAGGATGCCAACGAGAAAAGTTGTTCTCAGTTGCAACAAAACAGGTCTAGACAGAGAGAATTTTCTCCCGCGGGATTGGGCATCTTTCAATGAGCTATAGGCATTTTGTCTACTATGTTGTGAAAAAACAAATTGAGAGAAGTACAGAGAAACCGGAATCACGGGGGCATCTGCTATAGCAATGACTGAACTTCGAAGGCATGCTTCCCGGATGCTTGGAATGAAAGTCTAGTGATCGCTATACCAAAACTCAAGAATTAGGGTTCACGGACATATTTAAATTCCTGGACAAAACTCATATTTCAGAAACACCAATCAGACATCAGAGCTTGTAATGTCGTATAACAATATAGATCAAATTATACGAACATGGAATGAATTGCTCCAAAAAGGAAATTTCTCGATAATGACAAAAACAAAAAAAAAAACAGAAAAAAAAAACGAAACCTACAAAAAAATCAAAAATTCAAGGGAGGAGATATGGAAGTGAAAAAGATCGAGCTCAAGGCAAACGAACTCTACTCAATCAAATATTAAAAGCAATCCGATCCAGACAACAGAGATAACAAAGAAATGGTTGACTGGAAGCCTAGAAATCAATTAGAGAAACGCCTGCCGATGCTAGGGTTTTTCAGTAAACGAAAAACAACAGAAAAAAAAAAAGACGAAGAATCCGCTTTAAGGAACATTAACAGGGAAGATATGCAGAGAAACAGAAACTTACTGCAGACGATGGAAGGCGATGAAGAAAATTGCAAAGATTTTTCAATCGAATCCTCGCTAGTCCAATAAACAGTTCAAGAGGGGAAGCTATTTATATGTGTCTCTTTCTATTATTCTACTGTATTGTCGTCTTTTACTCCTGCTAATGTTTCCCTCGTTTTCTTCTAATAAAGTAGCCTTAACGTCACGAGCCCCATGGGCGTTTAAAATTTTGGGAGCTTAGGGCCTAGATTCTGTATTCCTCCAACTACCACATTAAAATGTAGCGAAATGCCGATCTACCGTACACTTTTCATCTATGGTATCCCTCCGTGGTGTCTGCTCCGAGAAGATTCGACTGTCTTGGATGGTTGGATTTTCGTCGGGGAACCACTAGAGAGCGTCTGGTTTGATGAAGAGTGTCGTGAAATGCAATGATCAATTTACGGGTGCGTGAAGATTGCAATGATCAAAAGAGGCCTGATATGATGACGATGATGACTCACACATTGACTTTGATAGAAAAAAGACGACCAGCTTCGAACAGTGCCACGTCACCAGAAAGCGCATGCCAGTTCGGATTCAGTGCGTTTGGACTCGAAGGGATTTTCTCTACGAGTCCACTAAAATTTTGACACGTCTTTCGGTGCTAAATTGGTCATCACCGGCGACCGGTTGAAGTTTTGCTGCGGGTTATGATTGATAAAAATATTTTTAAATAAAAATTGATAAATATAAAATTTTTGCAAAAAAATTTAACTAAATATTGATAGAAAGTTCGAAACCCTCATGTTCTCGTACTCGAACCCTTCTCCCCCAACCATTAACGGGAAGACAAAACCTTCCTTACGGTTGTGGCTTTGGATTTGTAAGACAAATCCTTACATTCTCAATCCAAACGCAACTCAAGCCTTGCTCCTCCAACTATTAATGGGAAGACAAACCCGGTTTTGGCTCTGGATTTGCAAGACACGAGACATCTTCTTCTTCCTCCATACTAAGCTTCTAAAAGTAAAAACAATAACTCCAATTTTCTAAAGATATCTTTTCAAGAAAATATATTCAAGCAGTCACGCACAGGGTTTTAGGCTCTAAAAAATTTCTATTTTCAAAGGATTCTTGGGTTTCATATTTTAATGAGGAAAAGTGGTATTAAGGATTTTCGGACAAAAATCAATGAGTTCATTAACTTGATCAGTGTTGACAATTTGCCAAAATGAGTTAGAGTTAGGATCTTCAGTCTTACAAATGATTCTTGGACACAAATCAGCAGGTTCATTAGCTTTTTTGTTCTCAGTTTCTGCCTTCTATATTTTGGGGTTTCATTCACCTTTGAATACTTTGATGTTTGAAACTTTTCGTTAATACCATTGTTATCGTCGCTAAAATCTACAGTTGTTGTTTTGTTGCAGTTTGAACGCCATTGATAAGGCTTGTTGTCGTTATTGGTTGGGGGGAGAAGGTTTGAGTCACAGGGTTTCGCAGAGACTGCTCTGCAAGTCATTTTAGCAAGTTGCAGAATGTAGATTTTTTTTTATATCTTTTATCAATTTTTATTTAAGCTCCAATCGGTTGTAAGTGATGGCCAGTTAAGCATGAAGTGATGTGTCAAAATTTTAGTGGACTCGAAGAGAAAATCCCTTTGAGTCCAAGCGCACTGAATCCTAACTGCCTGCTTGTCCACTTAGATTTTGTTCATGATGTATAGAGTACGTGCCAAGCCTGAAGCCACATTTACAACGGTTCGTTTCACTATTTGCTACTAATAATAATATTATATAATATGTAATATATATTATATTTTTTGTTATATATATATACGTTGTCTGTGAGAAATTTTTCTTCATATTAATTATTTAAATTTTAGATATATCATAGTTAAGATAGAAATTGAAAATTAACAAAAGTAACAATATGATTAAAAATAAACTTAAATGCTTGTAACAAATAACAATTGTTGTTATTATTATTATTATTATTATTATTTTTTTATTATTTTTTTATTATTATTAAATTTTGTATTTCATTTTTATCATAAATAAAAATAAATTTCATTTTAACAATTATTTTATTTAATATGATGAATATATAACATTAGAAATGTTTTCAACAAAATTTTGTACATTTTCATTTTTGGTGTTCTATCGTTTTTTAAATATTTATTGTTCAATTATGACATCATGGGTTTCCTTGAAAAGTTGGATCATTGACCCACCATCTAGATAAGAAAATAGCATTACTTTTGGATTAGTTTTAAATTAGGGAAAAATATAGTGGGAGCCAGTTGTACATTTAAAATTAGAAATTGCCCTTTAATGTTGGGTGATTGGAAAAAAAGGGGTTTTAGTTTTTTTCTCTCTCTCTCTCTCTCAATCTCCCCTCACACTCTCTCACTCTCACAATCATCTTTATTTTCTCAACGACTGTGATATTTGAAAATAAATAAAAATAGTTTTTGGTTTTCACTCTTGATTTGGTTATAGACCAAAGCTAAAAGAGTGGGAGAGACAGAGGGAGCAAGAGATCAAGAGATGACTATGAGAGTGAGAGAGAAGGGAGGGAGATCAAGAGACTGATGAAGTGGGAGAGAAACTAAAAACCTATTTTCGATATAGGATTTTTGCTGTGTCCAGCATGGATTAAGAGTCCCATGTTGTCAGCAACCATATAAGCTTCAATGACATGGCAGGGGTTTTTTATAATTTGAAATAAAGAGCTAATTGTCAAAGTTTTGTTGGTTTCTAGACCAACTTGTAACCTAATTTTAAATGTACAACTGACTTTGACTATAATTTTCCCTTTAAATTATATATTTCATTTACATTATATAAAATATTTTTTACTTATCGCACTTAATTTTTGTTTGTTTGTGGTATCATTTGACTCAATACACTAACCCACCATCTAAAAGAAAAATAGTTTGATTTTTAGGTTGACATTTAATTTTGTATTACATTTCCATTATTTGATAAAATTATTTCTTATGTATAAAACTTATTTTTCTTCAATATAATGAATGCACAATATTAGTGAGGTACCCAATATTTTATTTTTTAAGAATATATAACACTAAATATATGCCCAAAATTTCTTTATCTTTTTTTGTGATTCTTTGTATTTTCTATTATTAACTTTTTTATTTGATTATGACATCATTTCATTTCTAAGTAGATTTTAAATTTAGAATTCCATTTTTATCATTAATATAAATACTTCTTACATTTTATAGTTATTTATTTTAATTTTTTATTATTTAAATATGATATTATTTATTAATCCATTTGACCCCAAAGGGTCGAATTGCTTGCCCACCACCAGGTGAGAAGGAAATGGTTTTTGATGCAGCACAATCTGGGCACTCCTACCTGGCTGAGAGTTTGCTCCTAGCTGTGATGGACGACACCTGAGAGGAAGAGTAAGGTGAAGGGTTCCCGGGGAACACTCCGATGGCTAAGGTAGAACTCTGAGGAAACTTAAAGAAGACACAAAGAATTAAGAGTGCTGAGAGTGCTAGCTTCAATACCTTTGCTTCGTGAGGGTCGGGGTCCTTTTATACTGGAGCTCGGTCACATCAGGCGTAACCGCCACTGCCCTAGCCGTTACTGCCAGGGCAGGGGTGGTAGGTGCAGGCTGCTGCTATCAGAGACGGTAGGCAAAACGCCGCCTGGCAAGGGATCCGAGCACTGCCACGAGATCCGGCAGGTACGGATGTCAGGCAGATCTCCCTGCAGTCTGCCGAACTACTGTGCACTGAACCACCTGGGGCAGGTTTGCCTTGCACCGAGGTGCCCGCACTAGAGGCGAGCCTTAAGCAAGTATGAACAGGAGTCTCGATGGTGCTGTCTCGAGGTGTTTTTCCCCCGGGACACTTAGCCAAAAGTTGGGGTGCTTCCTTCTTAGGAAGGGAGAGCTCGGGTCCCTTTGCATGGGGGAGCTCGGGGTGCTCCACCCTCAGGTTCGAAGCGAGTTGGGCCTTGCTTCTTGACGAGCTGTCACACCCGCCGAGTCGTTTGGCCGGGCCTTGGCGAGCTCGCTGCGCCGAGTAGTGGCCAGGCTGTCACGCTGAATTGTCACTTAAGCCAAGTCATGTCCACGTGTCCATGTGCTACGAGATCGGGCCAAATCACCCTACATCAATTGCCCCCCACTCCTCGTGCTAGGGGTGTCGATCTAGCGTGGGGAGTCCGCAGTCTGCCGGGTGGATTTTGCTCGGAGTCCAAACTGTCTTGTCTGCCAGCTCATAGGTTGGATCGGTTTTCTACTCGGTTCTTCCAAGCGCAGCTCGGGTCGCGTACGGTCTACGCGCGGACGTCACGCGAGTTATAGACTCCGCGAACGTCAAAAAACACGTTAAACTGATTTTGCCTCGAAGGTCGCGCAACCGATTTTCATGAGGATAGTCAGATCATTTCAATCTCAACCGTTGATGCCCGCGTATAGTGGCTATAAATAGCGAGGGTCCTGGCCATTTTCCTTCGCCACAAATCTTTAGTTGTAGTTTTGAGCTCGTGTCTAAAGCCTTCAGCTCAGGTCAGTTCTTCCCAGTTCGGTCCATCTCTTTTCGATGAGTCACCCTAGCTCTTCTTCGATCTCGTTATGTCTTCCTTTGATAGCTAGTTAGATGAGCCCGAGGTGCCCGAGGTGGGTACCTCGGCTCAGGGTAACCCTATCGGAGTCCAGTCCCCCGAGGCGCAGGTGGCCTCGGGTAACTTGGCGTCCACCTCTCACCGAGGTCGAATGCCAGACAGGTTCGGGCCTTCCACTATGACCCTGGAGAGGCTCTATCAACTCATTCAACAGTACAACCTGCCCAAGGAGTACACCTATAGTATTCCCGCGGGTAACTTCCCATGGGAGCACGGCCCTGACGAGGTCGTAATCTTTCGGGAGCAGCTCATACCCGGGCTGCACCTTCCCTTCCATCCACTCATAGTGGAGGTCTTGAATCACTTCAATGTTACGATAGACCAGCTTCACCCGAACTCGGTTCGTAACGTGGTCGGAACCATCCCCCTCTGCTATGAGTATGTCCTCCCCCTTAACTTGAACATATTCTGTTCTATCCTCACCATCAAGAAGAGCGCTTCATGCGTTCTCCCCGAGCACAGAAGGGCTTACTACTCGTCCCCTCGCCCGGGGTTCAAGTTGATGCATAAGCTTCCTAGCAAGATCCCGGCCTGGAAGCAGGACTACTTCGTAGTCCGGAACCCTGCGGGGTGGCCCTTCCCTACTCACTTGAGGGCGGTATCCAAGACCCCGGCATCATCCTCGACACGAAGACCAGGGAGACATTCCAATCGTGGGCTGAGGTCGGTTGTAGTTTCAAGGACTTCATCACCGAGAATATGCTCATCTAGGTCGGCTTGAGTCCGGGTAGGTAGTTAGTACCTTAGTTGTCTGGCCTGCTCCTTTCTTTTACTTGAGTACTAATGTCGAGCTCTGTTGCAGGTCCCATGGAGGCAGACAAACTTAAGGGAGATCGGCTCTTCAAGCACATGAAGGGAAGGAAGAAGCGGGCTGCTAAGAGAGCCCGTATCGAGTCACCTCCAGCCCCCACTCCCGAGCCCAAGCTTCCGCCGGCTCCAACCTCCAAGCCTGAGCTCCCTGGGGCTCCTCCGATTATTGACTTGGAGGAGGAAATACCGCCTAGGGAGCCCAAGACTTCGGCTGAGCCCGTTATGGGGGCGGCAGCTGAGCCAGAGGTTGCCACCGGGGCTTCCGACGTAGCAGCCAAAGTCTCCGCCGAGCAAATTTGTACAGTCGAGACGGCGGTCTCCAGCTCGGGGAACCCGGATGAGGGCCGAAGTATCTTGGTCCCCTAGTGCGGCCTTCGAAAAAGCAAAGGGGTCGTTTACAACGAGGAAATCTTGGCCTGGGCCAATATGCTCAACCCTGCTCAGCTCGGAGCCCAGGCTGCCACCCATGCTATGGTGGTAAGTTCTCTTATTTTTCCTTTCCTTTCCTTTTATATATATACTTTTCTCCGGTACTAACTAACTTCCTTTGTCAGGTGAACTCCATCGTGCACGCCCTCGCTCTTTAGTCCGAGAGGAACCTGAAGCGGGCTCTGACCACCGAGGAGTCTTCCCGTGCTGCCCATACCGATCTGCGGGCAGCTCGCGGGCAAATCCACTAGTTGGAGAGCAGCGCCATGGGTCAGAGGGACATTATTACGGTGCTGACGGCGGAGAGGGACGAGCTAGCATGCGAGAAGGACGTGCTAGCTCGCGAGAAGGACATGCTGAGGGGTGAGGTGGAGGCCCTCAAAGCCGAACTGGCACACGAGAAGGGTGTGCTGAGGGGCGAGCTGGACACCCTCAGGGTAGAGGCGGAAGGCCTCAAGGAGAATAAGAAGACCCTCCTGCACGAGGTGGAGTTCCTCAAGGCGGACCTCGAAGAGAAGACCGAGATCTTCACTCAAGCGATAAAGGAGACGAAGGTCAAGACTATCGCGGAGTACATCCAGTCTGATAAGTTCGATGCCATCCTAGGGGAGGCTTACCGCAAGGGGTTCAAGCTCAGCAGGTGGTTGATAAGGCACACGTACCTTGAGCTTGACACAAGTGCCATCACCACCTAGGGGAGGCTTACCGAAGAGCCCCTGAAGTGATTGTCCTTGTATTCCGAGCCTGCGAGCTCAGTTTTTTTTTTTTTGGCAAGCTCATTGTACAAAACTTACTTGTTAATGAAATTGATCTTTCTTTCCCAAGTGTTGTTTTATCCGAGCTATCATGGTTGAGTATGTGAGGTGATTGACATAGTAGGGCATAGTAAGGCATGTGCCCGAACTGTCCTTTGGCGTACACCGAAGTGACTAACAGTAAAGCATAGTAAGGCATGTACCCGAACTGTCCTCTGGTGTACACCGAGGTGATTGACAATAAGGCATAGTAAGGCATGTGCCCGAACTGTCTTCTGGTCGTATGCCGAGGTGAGATAAGCGTCGCGGAATCCGCTAGTCTGCTTGCGCCCTCGATGCATCATGTATTGTGGTGCCGAGCTCCTTGGTCAGCTCCGTGCCTTAGCTCCTTAGAATTTGTTCGCGTCATAGGGGTGGCTAGGTTATTATGTCGGAGTCTGTTAGTTCGGCATTTTGGCCCTTGAGCCCCGAGAGGCCCGTGGCCTGCTCTCAGTGTTCGCCCATGGCATAGGAGCGACTGGGTTTTATTGCGCCGAGGTCTCTGTCAGCTCGACGTTTTGGCCCTTAAGCCCTGAGAGTGACTTGTGGTTCACTCAGTTATTTATAGGTAATACTACCTTAGGTTGACAATATTCCATGCCCGAGGTACTCGTTCCCCTTTTAGGGTTTCGAGCTCGTATGTTCCTTCCCTGAGTACTCGCTTTACTCGGTAGGGTCCTTCCCAGTTTGGACCGAGCTTGCCAACACCGGGCTCAGGTGCCATAACCTTACGGAGAACCAGGTCGCCAACGCGGAGAGTCCGCTTTTTGACCCTGGTGTTATAGTATCGAGCTACCCTTTTCTGGTAGGCCGTGGTCCTGATGTATGCAAGGTCTCGTACTTCTTCAAGCAAGTCGAGATTGGTGCATAGCTCGTCTTCATTCGCTTCTACTCTTAGCGAGGGGACTTCGATCTCGGCTGGAATGACTGCTTCGGTGACGTAGGTGAGGTTAAAAGGAGTTTCTCCTGTGGTGCGATAGGCACACAATACGCTGGGCAGCTCGTCTGCCCATAGTCCCTTAGCTCGGTCTAGTAGCACGTTTAGTCCGCGGAGAATAGCTTTGTTTGTGACTTTCGTCTGACCATTTTCCTGAGGGTGTGCCACCGAGGTGAAGCTCTGCTGAATTCCCATGTCTCGGCACTAGTTTTGGAATTTGATGTCTTCGAACTGCTTACCATTGTCGGAGATCAGTACCCGAGGTAACCCAAAATGACACACTATGTTCTTCCAAAAGAAGTTCTGCACATTCCGGGTTGTGATTGTTGCGAGAGGTTCAGCTTCGACCCACTTCGTGAAATAGTTGACTGCCACCACCAGGAACCTCCTTTGTCCTGTAGCTGGTGGGAATGACCCGAGTAAGTCAATCCCCCCTTGCGCGAATGGCCATGGGCTAGTGAGGTACTTTAGGTCGGTGGTAGGTCGGTGGTGGATGTTGGCGTGCTTCTGACACTTGTGTCGCATTTTTTGACGAGCTCAGTCGCATCAGCCTTCATCGTTGGCTAGTAATACCCCTATCGTAGTGCTTTCTGAGCGAGGGCTCTGCCCCCCAAGTGTCCATCGCACAGGCCCTCATGAGTGTCGTGGAGGATGAACTCGGCTTCAGAGGGTCGCAGGCAGCGCAGGTAGGGGAGCGTGTAGGATCTTCGGTATAGTCGTCCGTCTATCACGATGTATTTGGCTGCCTGACGCTCTACTCTCCTGGCGGCATTACGATCTGCCGGGAGGGTCCTGTGTAGCATGAAGCTCGTGAGCGGATCAATCCAACTCGGCTCTGCTTGAACAACGGGAGCGACCTCCTCTGCCCCCCTGAGAATGCTAGGCCGAGGCAAGTTCTCTATATACACAGTCCTCATGGTGTTATCACCAGTGCTGGCTAACCGGGATAGGGCATCGGCCTCAGCGTTCTCTGACCTCGGGATTTGTTGGATGAAGTGTGACCGAAAGTTGAGCAGAGCTCCTCTCACTTTGACCAAGTATGCTACCATGGTTGGCTCACGAGCTTCGTACTCACCCATAACCTGATTGACCACGAGCTGGGAATCGCTGCAGACGACAATGTGTTTGGCTTTCACTTCCTTTGCCAAATCCAGCCTGGCTAGTAGCATCTCATACTCTGCTTCGTTGTTGGATGCCGCGAACTCAAGGCGTAGTGCGTACTCCAGTTTCACACCACTTGGCCCTTACAGAACAATCCCAGCTCCGCTGCTGTGCCGGTTTGACGAGCCATCAACGTGAAGGATCCAAGGTTCCTCGTCCCAGCTCGCACTTGGCCTAACTAGGAGAGATGTTGCGCTGGTTGCTACTTCACGGCGCTCAGGTTCAACCAGCCCGGGAACCCCGAGCTCTCCCGTATTGGGGGCCTCGTGTTCCACCGGCCTGGGGACTTCGGAGCTAAAGGTGCATTCTATGACAAAATCTGCTAAGGCTTGGGCCTTGATAGCAGTTCGCGGTTTATATTGGAGTTCGTACTCGCTGAGCTCGATGGCCCACTTTATCAACCTTCCCGAGACCTCGGGCTTGAGCAAAACTTGCCTCAAAGGTTTGTTGGTAAGGATAACGATGGTGTGAGCTTGGAAGTACGGGCGGAGCTTTCGGGCTGCTATAACCAGTGCATATGCTAACTTTTCTATCTCTGGGTACCTGGTCTCTGCTCCCTACGACACTTTACTAACATAATAGACGGGTCATTGGACCCGATCTACTTCTCTTATTAGTACCGAGCTGACCACCTCGTCACTTGCTGAGAGGTATAGCTCTAAAACATCACCCACTTCGGGTCGGGTTAAGACTGGGATGCTAGCGAGGTGCCTTTTGAGCTCGTCGAACGCGAGCTGGCACTCTTTGGTCCATTCAAAGCCTTTTGCTTTTTATGACCTTAAAGAAAGGCAGGCAGCGATCTGTTGACTTGGACATAAAGCGGCTCAGAGCGGCTAACCGGCCGTTCAGCTTCTGGACCTCCTTTAATTTTCGGGGTGGTCTCATTTCTAGGATGGCTTTGATTTAGTCCGGGTTGGCCTCAATGCCTCACCGGTTAACGATGTACCCTAGAAATTTACCTGATGTGACACCAAAGACACAATTGTTGGGGTTTAGCTTCATATTAAATCTACGCAAAATTTCGAAAACTGAATGTAATCATGTGAAAATTGGGTTTTGACGACCATATCGTCTACATAACAATCTACTTTTTTGCCAATTAGTGGCTCAAACAGTTTGTTTACAAGTCTTTGAAAAGTGGTCCCAGCGTTTTTCAACCCAAAGGGCATGACCTTGTAACAGTACAGGCCGAACTCGGTTATGAAAGCAGTTTTCTCTTCATCATCTGGGCCCATCCTGATCTGATTGTAGCCCGAATAGGCATCCAGGAAGCTCAGCAACTCATGCCCCGAGGTCGCGTCCACTAGATGGTCGATCATGGGAAGTGGGAAGCAGTCCTTTGGGCAAGCTCGGTTCAGGTCGGTGTAGTCGACACACATGCGCCATTTACCGTTGGCCTTTTTTACGAGAACGGGGTTGGCTACCCAGCTCGGGTAATGAACCTCCATGATAAAATTGGCTACAAGGAGCTTCTCGACTTCCTCGTCGACTGCCCTCCATCGCTCTGGGGCTAGGTTGCGTTTCTTCTGTCTAACGAGCTTAACTACAGGATCAGTGTTGAGCCTATGAATTATAATGCTGGAGTCTATGCCGGGCATTTCTGCCGCTGACCATGCAAAAACATCTAAATTTTCGAGTAAGAAACTTACCAGTTGAGATTGCAAGGGTTTTTCAACAGAAGCACCGATCTGAAGTACCCGAGCTGGGTCCTCTGCCGAAGCCGAGATGGGGATGGTCTCTTCGATAGGCACGACTTGATCCGCAAACTGCTTCGCAGGTCATTTGCTACCTTGGCCTTTCCATTGAGGGCGGCTACGTAGCACTTGCGGGACTCGAGCTGATCACCTCGCGTCACTCCGACTCCGAAGTCTATGTGGAACTTCATCGCCAGATGGTAGGTGGAGACTACTGCTCGTAAGGCGTGGGTGATGAGCCGACCTACTATTGCGTTGTACAGGGAGGGGGTCGCGACCACCAGGAACTCATGGCTGATCCTTACCACACTAGGCCAGGTGCCGACCTCCACAGGTACAGTGACTCTCCCTAATGGCCTGACCTCCTCACCGCTGAATCCTACGAGTGGAGTGTTTGCGGGCTTCAGATCGGCTACGCAACTAGATGCCGAGGAGGGAGTGAAGGAAATTGTTGCTGATACTGATGTTGAGAAACTTGGTGCAACACTTGCTGCTGGTAGAACTGGAGTTGCTAGAACCATTGCATCTGAGCTTGCATGGCTCGCATGCATTGCATCAGATCCTCAAGCTGACCTTGGCTGGCCACCGGAGGGAGGATGGTGGGTTCAGTGAAGGTTGTTCCGATTGCAGAAGGCAATGGATCAGTCACGAGTGCTACCGTTTGAGGCACGTTCAGACTTGGAACCCCGTCCACAGAGAGGGGGACAGTGAATTGCCAAATGCAGACGATGGGTAACTGGGGTTGTTCCTCAGGGGTGTTCCGGCGTTCGGCGTTGCTGGAGGAAGTCATAGGTGTTGCTGATGAGTTCTTAGGAGAAGGTTTCACAGAAGTTAGAGGAAGGCCTTTTGAAGTGTTCCCACAGACGGCGCCAAATGATGCAACACAATCTGGGCACTCCTAGCTGGTTGAGAGTTTGCTCCTAGTTGTGACGGACAACACCTGAGAGGAAGAGGAATGTGAAGGGTTCCCGGGGAGCTCTCCCGGCGGGAACACTCCGATGGCTAAGTTAGAACTCTGAGGAAATTTAAAGAAGACACAGAGAGTTAAGAGTGTTGAGAGTGCTAGCTTCAAATCCTTTGCTTCGTGAGGGTCAGGGTCCTTTTATACTGGAGCTCGATCACATAAGGCGTAACCGCCACTGCCCTAGCCGTTATTGCTAGGGCAGGGGTGGCAGGTGCAGGCTGCTGCTACATGCTGCTATTGCAGGGTACAAACTCGTCAGGCGTGCCATGCCTTTCAGAGACGGCAGGCAGAACGCCGCCTGGCAAGGGATCCGATCACTGCCTCCGGATTCGACAAGTACGGATGTCAAGCAGCATGGATGTCAGGCAGATCTCCCTGCAGTTTGCCGAGCTACTGTGCACCGAACCACCTGGGGCAGGTTTGCCTTGCACCAAGGTGCCGAGGTACACCGAGGTGCCCGCACTGGAGGCGAGCCTTAAGCAAGTACGAACAAGAGTCTCGATGGTACTGTCCCGAGGTGTTTCTCCCTCGGGACACTTAGCCAAAAGTTGGGGTGCTTCCTTCTTAGGAAGGGAGAGCTCGAGTCTCAGGAGGAGCTCGGGTCTCTTTGCATGGGGAGCTCGGGGTGCTCCACCCTTAGGTTCGGGGCGAGCTGGGCCTTGCTTCTTGACGAGCTGTCACACCCGCTGAGTCGTTTGGCTGGGCCTCGGCGAGCTCGTTGTGCCGAGTAGTGGCCAGGTTGTCATGCTGAATTGTCACTTAAGCTAGGCCATGTCGACGTGTCCCTGTGCTACGAGGTCGGGCCAAATCACCCTACATCAGTTTTGTTTCAAAAATATTTATTTGTATACTACTAAAATTAATATTGTGGATTTAATTACAAGAATTTAAGGATGAGAAAAATATATCTTAAATATAGGATTTAATGAGTAGAATAGGAAAATATTTTTATTTCTAATTGGTTTTAAATTTACATTCCATTTCCATCATTAATAAAAACATTTCTTATTTATCATACTTATTTTTGTCTAATATGCATGTTAAAAATGATCCCAATTTTTTAATTTCTATTTCTTTTATTTTATATATTTTTTCATTTTATTATTTAATCGTGACAACATGGATCGACCCATTTGACCCAAAATGATGTAAGTTGTTACCATCACCTAGATGAAGACACTATTTTTGTTAGGTAGATTTTAAAAGTGCTTTTATGTTATTTGAATTATTAATTTATGGGAAATTGTCTAAAACTCACCATGAGTTTTCAAAATTTCTCTTAAACTCCTCACAACTTTTCAAAATGTCTAAAACTCATCATATCAGTAAGTTTTTTTTTTCCAAAACTCACCTTCGGTTAGTGTACCATTAATGCTTCTTAATAGAGGTGTCCATGTTAGCATAAATAACAATTTTCGTGACCAAATTACCCTTGAATGGTGAGTTAGAGGAAAAATGGTCTTTTTCAGTTTTCAATTTTCTTGTTTTTTCTTTTTTAATTTTTAGTGTTTTGTTATAATTTATTTATTTTTTTTACATTTTTCTATTTTCTACAATCTATAAAATTTCCTGTATTTTTTGTTATTTATTTGCAATTTCTGAGTTTTTCTATAATTTTTGATGTTTTTCTACAATTTTTATTTTCTGATTTTGTTTTTCAATATCATAATTTTTATTTTGTTTGCAATTTCTATCTTTTCTAATTCAAGAAATGTTGTTAAGACTTTTAATTGCTAGATATTTTGGTTGTGCTACTCTAGTTTGGCCCCTTCTATCTTTAGAATGTCCCTGGAATGACAGTCTGAAAGTGCGGTATCTTCTTTTCTGTTTCTTTTTGTGTTTGGTTTTCTTGTGTTAGTATGCTTGTATAGGCTATACCATAAGTGTATAACCACCAAGGAAGAAACAAACAAGACAATGGGCGTCTGGCGTCTCTTACTTTCCTAGACTCCACAATTAGTTAACAATCTGGTTTTATTTGAAGCCCCAAAATGATGCTCAAATGGTAACCATTTTAACCCATTAAGGTTTCATTAGAATCCTTGGTTTCTCCTCTTTAATCCAGTAAAAACAACATCGAGAGAAACCAACCAGACACTGAGAAATTTGGGCTAAAAGATGAGAAGGAAGCACAGAATGACACATTCTAGGAAGGAACAAATGGAAACCCTTTGTCAAGTCATCTCTGTGTTTGCTTCGGATAAGAAGGGAAAGACAATGCAGATATCTATTATGCAGTTAAAAGCTAATAATATAACGTTTAGATAAATGTCCACATGGACGGTCAAGATCGGTTCTTAGAAAAGATTGCGATCCGTGTGACCTGAAACCAGCCAATTAGAGTTTAGCTTTGTTTTCGAGACCAGAACCAGAGTCTGCTATAAATTGTGATTGCTCGTGATTTTGAATTTCGTCAGAGTAAAATATTTTCGCATTATTCCTTCATATCTTCAGCGTTCATATCCGTGGTTATTGTTCTCTAGTGATGTCGTCGGCCGGTGAAGGTGAGGCTACGACGGTGGCGGTGGAGCAACCGCCGGCTGAGGCTCCAGTGGCGGAGAAGCCTGCTCAGCCCGAGAAGCCTGTGAAGGAGAAGAAGGTGAAGGCTCCCAAGGAGAAGAAGGCGAAGGCGTCCAAGGCTTCTCATCCGGCTCATCCTCCTTACTTCCAGGTAACGTCCCTCATTCAATTTCTTTTTCCTTTGTGACGTTGTTTTAGCATCTCTGAAACTAAATTGGGTTTTCCATAAAAGCACTGAATGGTTTGAAGCTCTCTTGTTTGTTTTTTTTTCTTCCCTTTTCCTTTTAATTTGCATTCTTTTTGTTTTTAAAATTTGTGTGGTTTTACTTCATTTATGTACGTCTTTTGGGATTTCTAAATGGATCTTTCAATCTAAATGGGTGGATTGTGGTTCTGCAGATGATCAAGGAAGCGTTGTTGGCTCTGCACGAGAAGAGCGGATCAAGCCCTTACGCCATTGCCAAGTATATGGAAGAAAAGCACAAGGCTGTTCTTCCAGCAAATTTCAGGAAAATATTGGCCCTCCAGTTGAAAAACTGTGTGGCTAAGGGCAAACTGATCAAAATTAAAGCTTCTTTCAAGTTATCTGAGTCGGGTAAAAAGGAAAAGGTTGTGAAGGGCTCTAAAGTTGCTGCAGAGAAGAAATCCAAGAAGCCCAAAACCGCTTCTGCCGCTCCGAAGGCAAAATCCGTAAAAAAATCTGATACTACACCAAAGAAGGCCGCCAAGCCCGCGAAGAAGGTTGGTGTGAAGAAGGCAAAGAAGGCAAAGAAGGCAACTCCGGCGAGGCCGAAGCAACCCAAATCGATCAAGTCCCCGGCTGCGAAGAAATCTAGGAAGGCCGCCGCCTGATTGAACATGGTAGAAATGATGCCTCTTTTCTTGTTTTCTTATTTGGTTCCTGTAAATACATGGAACGATCAACCAAATCTCCTTTCTGGGCTTAGGAGTTGGTTCAGTTTGCAAATTTAGGGTTAATGAATGTAAATATTTAGCTTTTCTCCGCGCTTTGGTAAGTCTTGTTGTGGCGGTTTTCTTCGCTCTCTGTCTCACTTGGGTGTGCGTGTGTGTGATCGAGAATGTTCTTGTTTTTGAGGAAAATTAATTCGGTGAATGATTTCGGATGGGCTTCATTGTTATTGGGCCAAGGCATCATTTGACTTCAATCTGTCAATGATCCGGTTTTGGGTTGGGCCGTCCAAATCTAAATCAATTTGGGCGGATTGGATCCACTGATAGAAGATAAGAATACGTTGAATTGGACTGGTCCAAAAATGTTCCAGGGTATTCATGCCCGATTTGATCAAATCCGGTCCAATTGACACCTTATGTGATAGTCATCTATCCATTCAGAGTTTTGGCTATATAATGATGGGGAGAAGTAATATTTACAATTTGTGAGGTGGTGGTCGGTATGACCAAAGAACAGGGTTCCACTAGTTGTTTTGATCTATTTAAAGTGAGAAATTGACCAGGTAGATGCATGGGTTAAATACCGGCAGTGGTCATCATCTCATCGGTGCAAGTGCTATTGCCCATTTGCTTAACAGGGTGTCAGATTTTTAAGATTTTAAGATGTTATGTGATAAATTGAATATGTACGTGTTTTGCATGCAATCGATGGTGATAACATATAATGTGTTTTTAAATTTTTTATATTATCTATAGTTTGGGATTGTAGTCAACTTATCCCAAATTATTATTATTTATTATATTTGCTTTTGTTTAATATATGATAAATATATATTATTAGAAATGTGTTTAAAATGTTTTTTACAATTTTTTGTATTTTATAATGTTGCCTATCTTCATATATTTTTTTCATTATTGTTATTGTTTAATTATAACTTATAATGGTTCACTTTTTTAATTTTAAAGGTTTAATTGTTAGCTTATCACCAAATAGGAAAATAATTCAATTTGGGTTGGTTTTAGATTTGAATTTTATTTATATTATCAATAAAAATAATTATTCTTTTTAGACCTGTTTTTACTCTTCATAAATAGGATTTTGTTAGGCCTAAGCTCGAGTTCGAAGTTCGACCTAACAAAAGAAAGGATGCATTGTCGGTGATTGTGTTTGTTGATGTTGAGTTCGTGTTTGAGAGAAAGAGAGAGAAGACTCACGCTGGTCTGTTGGAGTTTACTAGTTGTGCATCAGCGAGTGTTTGCCTTAGGGTGTGAGGTTGTGAGTCATTGTGAAAACTAAGAGGTTCGACTAATTGGCTTAGACAAGAAAGAGATGAATGAGAAGAGGGGTTAGGATATTAGGGTTTTTTGATTTAACTTATAGGTTGGGTTGGACTTTTTTAACAAATCCTGAGCTTGGCTCCTAATATAGTCAGGCTTGGGCTTTTAGGCATGAGGTCAAGTCCGTGGGCTCAAATGTGTGTTCAAGCCCGTCCGAAGGCTGGGTCAGATTGTTGGACTACCTGACCCTTTGTCATACTTTTTTTCTTTAAAATGGTTAATTAATGTAGAATTCAATAAGTGAATGGAGTTAATACCCTAAATATAACCCTAAATATAAGATTTAATAAGAGGGAAGTGACTAAGATTCAAAATATTGATACGTATTGGCTTGTATCAGTTGATATGTATCATATCATAAGCTTCCTAATATGCCCCTATAGAAGGTGTATTAGGGTTTTGACCAATTCGGGGGGTGGATGAACCTTAAACCACCCCCTTTGAACTACATTTGAAAAAAAAACTATTGATACTGCCTGCTATGCCTCTACTGGCATATCAGGCGTATTGATATTTTTGAAACTTGATGAGAGGGATTTTTGTTTGAAGTAAAACATAGTTCTCATGGAGGGTGATTTGGCCCAACCTCGTAGCACAGGGACACGTGTGCGTGATTTGGCTTGACGAACAACTCAATCTAACAGCACAACCGTGACTTGACGGGAGGGACCCGTTGAGTCTAACATTGGCCGCTCGGCAGGTTAAGTGACTTGTCGGGGACTAGCGCCCGACCAACCTTGACTCCCATAAAGTGTGGGAGATCCCGAACTTCTCTCAGTGCCCGAGCTCCTCCTGGGTCCCGAGCTCTTCCCGATGAGCTCTAAGCCTTTTCCAAGGGAACACCCTGATCCGACTTGGGTGTCTCGAAGTAGGGACACCACGAGCCGACGCCCTTGTCTCCTCTATTGGGGATGCGCCTCAGGTAGATAGTAGCTCAGCCCATCACCAGTACCTCGGCAACAGGAAGCTCGGCAAAATGCGGCTCGGCTCAAGATAGTTCGAAGGTCCAGAAAATGTCTCTCTGACAACACCTGCCGAACCTGGAGGCTGCACCCCTGCCTCTTGGCAGGCGGCACCGTACCTGCCACCTCTAAAATGTGCCTCATACCCGATAGGTACGCATCCTGTAGAGACGGCCCGTGCCTGCCACCTCAGCCCCGGAAACAACGGCTGTCATAGGAGGACAGTGACGGTTGCACTCGATCTGGTAGTGGCGGTTGCGCCTGATTTGGTAGATGCCCGTTATAAAAGGACCACAGCCCCCAAGGGGCCAGGGTAATCTCAATCTCTGCGCTTTCTACATTCCTAGCTTCTTCCATACTCTCCATTTTCTTATTGAACTCTAACTTAAGCATAAGAGTGTTCCCGCTGGGCGAGATCCCCAGGGATTCTTCATCTCATCCTTTTCCTCAGGTACCCTCTATTGCTAGTTAGGAGCCAAGTTTTGGCCAGTTAGGAATGCCCGGATCGCGCAGCATCACATTCCATCAAGAAACTTGCATGAATACAAAGAGTTGGTAATAGTATGAAACAAGAAAGTGAAATAAATTCTTAGAAATAACAAAATACACATAATTACTTGTGGATAAAAGGGAAGATAAATGACTTGTAATTGACAAACGGTGAGAGTCACCGAAGCATAATTCCAGAGCATCTCCATCCACCAAAATCTCCACCCACCAAAACTGAGGGAAAAAGACAGGAGGGGCCTTCAAAGGAAAGAACAAAGTAGCACAATTAGAGAAAACCGTAAAGAATGACAAATCCCCAAATAACTACTGCCGCTACCAAATGCAACTGCACCAAGAAACCGCAACCACCACGAAGAAACGACAACCGCTACTAAGAATTGCAACCGACGGTGGAAAATAATCAGGGAACAGACATGGGTGGCAAATCAAAGCAGTGATTGTGGCTCCCACCAACACCAAATGCATGAAGAGTTAGCCCCCTGTACCAAAATCCCTGCACAACAGAAACAAAGGAAAAACAAAATAAAGGAGAATAACGAGTGAGAGTAAAAAACGATGGGGATGGGAGAAGGATGAAGAATAAAAACAACAAAATGAAAGTATTAAGTGGGAGAGAAATGAGGGGAGAGGGGAGAAGCAGAGAAGAAAACAAGAAAAAGAGAGAAAGGAGGAAGAAAGAAAAGGAAAATGGGGGGGGGGGGGGACTCCCAGGGGGAGCCACCCTAGTGGATTGATGGAAGAAGATGAAAACAATGAAAGTTACATGTGTGCTGGATATATCATACACGGACGAGGCCTAGAACTGGTGCACATCTCTCTTTGGAGTTTCTAGAGGTTTCTTCTCTCTTTGTTTAGAGAGAGCCTCTCTTTCGAAGTTTCCTCGAGTTTCTTTTCTTTTTTCTTTTTTTTTTTTTAATGAGAGGGATTTGAATGAAGAGAAAATGGTTATTTGAATTACAATTTGGCCTTAAAATTAAAGAGGAACTGAATTAAAAAATTGGAACATTTTAGTCAAACAGAAGTTCTACAACCATTGTCCTTCCGTTTTTAGTAACCTAGGTATTAATTTAGTTGATAACTTGGTTGATGATCATTATCCAACTATTATCTTTTATTGCTGTAGACCCTAGTTGAGAGGATGTCACATTGGCTAAAGATGATTGATGAGGTGTCACCTTGGGTTGGTACTTTGGCTGTTGCAAAGAATTTGTGATTTGTGATTATAAGAGTGTTAGAGGCCTTGTGGTAAATATTCTATGGTGTGGACTTTGATGGTTAAGTTAGTAATGTGAAAAGTAAAGATGAATTGAAGAACTCACTGAGACATGGTATGAGGTGAAGTGAGATGAAATGAGATGTGTTAGGGTAGGAGGGTGTACAGGAGTTTATGAAAGCATGAAATAGTTGCCTTCTGTTGCCTTGCCTATTTATAGGTGAGATGGCCATTTTTGTAATGATTTTCCATGTAGATTACATTTATTGCTTGCATCACCTAAGCTGGTACCATGTGGCTAGGCATTACCTAGGCATTGAATGAGGAATGCCACATGTGACTTGTTGCTCCCTTGGTTGCCCATATGCACATGCCATGAGTTGGTATTAGGCCAGTTTGACTAGTCCAGGTTGGTTCAACCAAGTTGATTGGCTTAGGTGAGCTCAGTTGGGTTAGCTCAACTAGGTAATCTGGCCTTTGGTAAGCTTGGTTAGATCGGCTAAGCCTTCTAAGGTAGTGTGAGGTCAATTAGTCACTTTGCCCCTAGCTTTAGGTTTCTATAGTTCTTAGTGTTGTGGCCTATATTGCAGTGGAAATGACAATACTTATTAGGGTTTCTGTTAGCGGGGTTGCCTCTCATCCTGGGTGGCCATCTCACGTATTTGGATGTCTTTATTTGCATTAAAATTTCCTCTCTTAGCATTGAGGGCAGTGTAATTCCTGTTCTGAATTGGTGGGGATTTGGATCGCCCACCTGATATGGAACTCCAGTGGGGAGACTTGCTCCTTGTTCTTGGTGACCTGCTTCGCTTGTTGCGGAGTGACCGACTTCTCTTTGGCGACTTACTCTTACGACGTTGCTTGCTGCTCCTCGCTTCTTCTTCAATTCTTTTTTGCTTGTCGTTCAACTCTAACCAAGATCCCAATGCCTCTTCAGCCTTCGTGAACTTGGCAGCTTCCTAGCGCAAGTCTGGATGCTGGACGTCGTTGACCATTGCGGTGAGATGAACAATGTTTAGCAAACAGGTCACCGATTTTGGGCACCTCCTGCTGGTTGCGAAATGCGTAGTAAATAGGTCAGCGAATTGGGTCTTGCTTCTTATGGAACATGTGGCCAATCCTGAGTACCATATCCGAGTTGTGCCTTGGAAAGTCATCGGGATGACCATACACAGGCTTGTGTCATTTACCCCATGCAATTGCATTTGGGCTTGGAAACTGTCGAGATGGTCAACGGGGTCTGTTGTTCCATCAAAAGATTCCAAACTCAGGGCCTTAAAGTCTTTAGGCTGCGGGGCCGTGAGGATCTTGGCAGCTAGCGGTGAGGTGCAAGATACCTGTTGTGCCGGTGAGTTGCCAATCTGGCTGACCTCCTTCTAGTGTTTCTTCTCCACCTCACTTACAGACGGGGCGAGTTGACTCTTTCTTGAAGCGCAATGTGTGCATCTGTGGCGCCTCCTTCGGGACCCTTTAGTCGAGTTGGTGGCTTCGGTCCCAATGGGTGTTGTAGCTTGGCTCAGCTCTTCTACTGGGGCTCAATTCACGTTTTGATCAGGGACCTGGTTCTGGTTCTGGTTAGGAACTTGGTTCGGGTTCAACCTAGCATTTTGATTCTACTGTTGCTGCTGCTGTGGTTGTTGTTGAGGTTGCTGCTATATCCCTACCAGGGCAATAAATTGATCTTCCCATGTTCTCATCTGTAGATTCATCCCCCGGACATACTGCACCAACTCATGGAATTGGCACACATCAATCCCAGTAGGAGCCATAGGGGTCTCAACTAAAGGGAGAGGCGCGTTCACATGAGGTAGTGGAAAAGCCGGGTTTGGTACAGGTGGGATGCCTGGTAGGGTCAGGGGCACGGTGAATTGTTTGATGGTCACTGAGGGGACTTCTGGAAGTGCTATAGGTTGGTCCTGCCCCCCTGTGGTCTGATTGTCATTGTTGTTATTGGCATGTTGGTTGCTTGAAGAAGCCATTGGTACTAGTGAGGTAATGATGAAAGGTGAGAACTTAGCTTTTGCATAGCAGTTCCCACAAGCGGCGCCAATTGAATTGGTAGTGCACGATTTGACAACTCCTTGTTGGCTGATAACTCGAATGTCGAGGTAGAGGATTTCCTACTGGAAAGTGACTCAGATGCCGAGCTGAGTGGGGTCAAGCTAGGAGGTGCTCAGATGCTAAGCTAGTTTGATTGGCGAAGTATGTGGTTCTCTAGAGAGACTTGCAAGGAAATAGTATTAGAGTGCCCGGGTTGCTTTTACCTGGGGTGGGCACTCCGATGCTTAAGTTAGCGAATTAGGATTTTTAAAAGGAATTAGAATGCTAGATCAAAGTGTACGAGAGCTGAATCATGTGTACCTTCTCTCAGGAAAGTGATGCCTTTATATAGGTGTGAGGGGCTAGAGGCCCTTCGTAATGGGTCCGAGATTCCTGGAGAGCCACTCTCGCTATGTTCGGAGAGAATCTTTATATCAGTTACTTGACCTACATAGAGAGCTAAGGTCCGTTCGATCAAATCTGAGGCAGATGATGCGGGTAGGCGGGCTTAACGGTCAAGCACTGTTACTCCCGAAGAATTCGATCTTGATAATGGGCTCAAAGAGTAAATTTGTGAGCACATCTCGTAGGTCACTACTTGTACCAAAGTCAGCTCGACCGTTCCTCAGAGGAGGTTGCTCCTTACACCGAGATACTTTAGGTCGGTTGGGCTAAGGTACTACAGGTCAGTCCTGGAAAAGGTGTTGCTACCTGCTCTACCAAGGTGGTCTGCTTACTCCGTGCTGAGGCGTCATCTAGGTTTTTAGGGATGTCGTGTGTCTATGATCGAAGTATGAAGTAGGCTAAAGCGATAGATTTATATGTTTTTTTTTAAAAAAGCTCAGAATGTTTTTCTTTTTGTCATGATATGCATTAAAGGCTTGGTTTTAACCCACTTCGTAAAGTAGTTGGTGGCCACTATTAGGAACTTTCTTTGACCCAAGACCTAGGGGAATGGTCCAAGAATGTCCATTCTATTCTATGCAAAAGGCTATGGGTTGCTAATGGATGTGAGGGAGGTTGCATGCTGGTGTGGTAGCAATATCTCTATCATCGGTCAAATTTTTTGCTAAGCTGAACTACTTCTTCCTTCATAGTGGGTAAAACTAGTTGTTTTAGAGTCTTCTGTGCCAAGGCCTTGCCCCTAAATTATTTACATAGAGGTTTTCATGCATTTCCTTAAGGACATAGTCTCCTTCATTGGGCCTCAAACATCTCAGGTATGGCATGGTGAATGACATCCTATACAACTTGTCATCAATTAACATTTACCAAGCCTCAACTTTACTTTTAATCAGGCAGTTGTGGTGTAGGTACTCCATGATAGGATGAATCCAACTCTATTCAAATTGTGTTGGACATACTACATTTTAAATGTGTCAATGCTCGGATAGGGCCTCATATTTAGCTTTGTTGTTGGATCATAGGAAGTTGAACCAAAGTGCACACTCTATTCTTGTTTTGTTTTGGCTAAAAAGGATGGGGCCTGCTCCACACCCCTTAAGATTAGTGATCCATCTATATGTAGGGTGCATGTTGGTTGAATGTCTTATAATTGCATCATGCTATTATTGCCAAAGGTAAACATGACCAAAGTGTCTATAAGAGCTCGAGCTTTGGTGGCTAGCCTCGGTCTATATGTGATGTCAAATTCTCCAAGCTCAATGGTCCATTTCATCAGCCGACTAGAGGTCTTAGGATTTTCCTTGGGGGTTGGTTGGTGATGACAACTATAATATGGCTATAGAAATAGGTCTCAACTTCTAGGACAAGGTCACTAATGCAAATGCTATCTTCTCCACATTAGACTATTTGATCTCAACATCATGGAGGACCTTACTAGCATAATATACTAGTTTTTGCTCCCCTACCTCTTCTCAGACCTGAACTGAATTGATTGTCATATCTCCTATTGAGAGGTATAAGTATAGTTATTCTCCTAGCTTTGACTTGGACAATAATTGTAGGGAGGTTAAGTATATCTTTACCTTGTCGAAGGCCCTTTGGCACTCTTTCATCTATTGGAAGTCCTTTAATTTCTTAATCGTCCAAAATAAAAGTAGTCATTGAGCCATTGATCAAGACATGAACTTGCTAAGAGCTTCTACATGGACTGTGAGTCTTTGTACCTCCTTGATCGACCTCATAGGTTTCATGTCAAAGATGGCTCCAATCTTCTTGGGGTTTTATTTAATGTATCATTGTGTCAAGAAATTTTCTTGAGATCATGCCAAATGCAAATTTATTGGATTTATTGTCATCTGATATTTGAGTTAGACATCGAACACCTCATTGAGGTCAACAATGTGCTGGTTGACTTATAGCATCTTTATGATGATGTCATCTACATACGCTTCAACGTTGCAACTGATATGATCATTGAAAACCTTATTGATCAGGCTCTAATAGGTTGCCTTGACATTCTTAACTTAAACGACATGATTTTGTGATAATATAAGTCGATCTTCAAGATGAAAGTGGTATTTTCTTCATCATCTAAGTGCATTATGATCCGATTATAACTCGAGAAGGCATTCACGAGGCTGAGAAAGTTGTCTTTAGGGTTGGCCTTGTTTTGATCAATATTGGGCAAGGGAAATCTTTCTTTAGGGTAAGATTTATTTAAATCCATGAATTTAATGTAGATATGTTATTTCTTGTTAGTCTTTCTTAGCATAACCATGTTATCTATCCAAGTTAGGGTAATGTACCTCTTGGATGAAGTTAGCTTTGAGTAGTTTATCCATTTATTCACTGATCACATCTCATCACTCCAGTGCAGAGTTCCTCAACTAACTTATAGTTCGGGTTCACACTTAGCCTGTGAGTAATGACCAAGGGATAAATTTGTAGCATATTAGTGGCAAGTCAAGCAAATGAGTTAGTGTTGGATTTAAGCAAACTTACTAGTGATGAGAGTAGAAGTTATCATATTTTTATCCCCAATTATTATGTTTTTTATACCGAGTTAGCATCTAATCGGACTCATATTTCTGTTCAGGGCATGAAAGAAGTCATCAGGAGCAAAGAAAGACAAATCGGATGATTTTTCACAGTTTCGACATCGTTCAGTAATCTAGGCCGAACTCGCGTATCCGAACTCCGAATGGGCTGATTCAAGATCCACTAAAAAGATAAGAGAAAAATCCACAACTTTCATGTTTTGGGCTTTCACAGATTCGGCCTGCATCGAAATCAAATCCGGGCCCAAAATCGGGGAAAATTCGTAGGAAGGCCCAATCCGCAGCTGAAAGGAAGGACTAGCTAAATTCGATCCAGAAATTGAGAGGACCCTTCGCTTGTTGCAAAGGGCCAACAAAGGAAAAGCAAGAGAGGAGGTTGTTATTTGCAAACCAGCCATAGAGATTGAAGGAGAGATGGTAGAAGGAAATCACACCCTCTTGGACTATGCTTGTCCAAACATTGATGGGGCGACATCCAGCATTTGCAAGCCCACCGTTCATGCCAATAATTTTGAAATCAAGCCTGCAATAATTCAGATGATCCAAACAAGTATTCAGTTTAGTGGGTTACCAAGTGATGACCCTAATGCACACATCGTTAGATTCTTAGAAATATGTGATACATTTAAACATAATGGAGTTAGTGATGATGCAATTAGGCTTAGATTATTTCTTTTTCATTGCGTGATAGAGGTAAAGATTGGCTTAACTCACTCCCTTCAGGAAGTATCACCACTTGGAATGATCTAACCCAAAAATTTTTGGCTAAATATTTCCCACCCTCCAAAACAACAAAGTTAATTAATGATATCACTACTTTTTCTCAATTTGAGAGGGAATCCTTGTATGAAGCATGGGAACGATTCAAGGAGATGCTTAGGAAGTGTCCTCACCATGGGATACCAACTTGGCGTAAAATTCAAACTTTTTATAATGGTATTACCCCCTCTAACCGATCCATTATTGATGCAGCTGCAGGTGGTACGATCATGAGGAAAACTCTAGAGGAAGCATATGACCTAGTGGAGGAGATGGTATCAAACAGTTACCAGTGGAGCAATGACCGGACCAATCCAAGGGGAGTACACCACATCGATTCCTTTACAGCCCTATCTGCGCAAATAGCTAATATGAATAAGAGACTGGATAATTTTAGTATTGCAGCCATTAATACACCATCTAGCATCTCATGCGATTTATGTGGTCAAATAGGACATATTAATTATGATTGTCAATTAAACAGTCATTTTATTTCCCATGAGAATGCTAATTTTATCTCTCATGCTGGCAGGTCAAACTTCAACTCATACTCCAATACATGCAACCCAGGGTGGAGGAATCACCCAAACTTCTCATGGAGTAACAATCAGCAAAAGGCACCCATGGGTTTTCAACCACAGCCGCCCCCACAAGAAAAAAAGAACAATCTGGAGGAAATGATCTCTAAGTTCATTAATGCCACTGAAACAAGGTTCCAAGAGCAAGAAACATCGATTAAAAACTTAGAGGTTCAAGTGGGGCAGATTGTAAGCATGTTGTTAGAAAGGAAAGAGGGAAGGCTACCTAGCAACACAGAAAAGAATCCCAGAGAGCATGTGAACGCCATAGCCTTAAGAAGCGGGAAGACAATCAGCAAAGCTCAAGAAGACGACAAGGAAGTTGAATCGGCCGATCTGCAAAAGGAGAATGAGGGAACCACCCCTAAATTGAATTTACATGGAATTAAGCTCCCTATTCCCTACCCAAGAAGAGTCTTGAAGGCTAAATTAGATAAGCAATTTGAAAAATTTTTAGAAGTTTTCAAAAAGATTCATATTAACATTCCTCTTCTTGATGTTTTGTCACAGATGCCGAAGTATGCCAAATTCCTGAAAGAGGTAATGTCCAACAAAAGAAAGTGGGAGGATGGTGAGATGGTAAAACTAAACGAAGAATGCTCAGCCATTCTTCAAAAGAAATTGCCCCCAAAGCTTAAGGATCCAAGGAGTTTTTCTATACCTTGCACCATAGGGAATACTGAATTTGAAAAAGCTTTATGTGATTTAGGTGCTAGTATAAATTTAATGCCTTATTCTATTTTTGAAAAACTTGGACTGCATGAATTAACATCTACAACTGTTATCCTGCAATTAGCTGATCGAAGCATTAAATATCCTAGGGGAATAGTAGAAGATGTTTTAGTCAAAGTGGGCAATTTCATCATTCCTGCGGATTTCATTGTGTTGGATATGGAGGAAGATAAGACAATACCGTTGATTCTAGGGAGACTTTTTCTTGCTACTGGTGATGCTTTAATTGATGTGCGAAAAGGTCTACTTACCCTTAGAATCAATAGTGAAGAAGTGGTGTTCAATGTATTTAAAACCATGGAACATCCTAACACAATTGAACATGAAATTTATGCAATCGATAGCATTGATGTTGGTGCAGCCGAAGTAGACACATCTAAATCAGAAGACATGCTTAAAGTTGCACTTAACACAATAGTCCTAATCAATTGCAACAAGCAGAACAGAAGTTTGTACTGAAATCAGAATTGCGAAATTTGACTTCTGAGCTTACAACTCATAATGCATCTTTTATTAGTTTACCTCCATCTCACACAAAACTCCTCCCATCTATTGTGCAGGCCCCTATTTTAGGTTTAAACCCACCCATGAAGGATGAGAGGGGGAAACATCGGAAGTTGAAAACCAGGTGGAGTGGAGCCTTTGAAGTGGCTAGGGTATTCCCTGATGGAGCAATTGAACTACGTAATGATGATGGGAGTACATTCAAGGTAAATGGACAGCGGTTGACACATTATATTGAAGGAGAGCAACCCATCCACCATGAGACCATTCTCTCATTGAAACCGCCATGAAACCAAGGTGAAAGTCAAGCTCACGACTTAAAAAGAGTGCTTGTGGGAAGCAACCCATTCAGTTTAGTTGTCTGTTTTGTTCAGTTTTTTATCTTTTATAAGTGTTTTCTTTTTTTCACATCTCACATCTGTAGGATCTCAACGAGGTATTCAGGGAAGTCATCTTAAATCTCTCTCTCCTTGTTCTTGTTATGCATATTCCATACATTGAGGACAATGTATATCTTAAGTGTGGGGGGAGGATAAAGGGGTAGATAAATTTTTTCTTCGGACTCTAGCATGCTTTAATCATCTTTTTAACACTTCCTTTTGAAATTTCTGCTCCTTAGAGACTTGTTTTTGAATGATTGCAAACCACCCTGAATCATGTGCTTAGGTGGGATAGGCAGGAAAGGATGCAAGCAAATCTAGCTGAAATTTTTGGCTATGGAAGGTATCTCAGTAGTTTGAATGATCAATGGGCCAGATGCAATACAGATTTGACCCTTGTGAGCATTTGGTTTCTAATAGACAAATATGGTTTGATTATTCCAGAACTTGTTTTGTTATACATGTTGAGACCACGATAATGAGTTCATGTATTGGAACGTGTTATCCAAAAAAAAAAAAAAAAAAACTCGTGTGAGATGGAGCATAAAATGCACTCACACTAAAAGAATAAGAAAAGGGTGAGATGGAGCATAAAATGCACTCATCCTTAGATCCCAAACCCTAATTCACCTTTTGATGCATTGGACTCATGATAAGTGGTGGAAATGTGATACGTAAGCAAGCTTATGATAATGATGTTCCTTGTTTCGTTCTGAAAAATCGGGAGAGGGTAATTGTTTTGAATCTTGCTGCATGTGATTATGAAAACAAGGAGGGCTTACTCTAGCCCTAAATTATTTATACGAAGAGATGCTTGTTTCCCTTGATTGTCGATCTCATTTGGGGACATGTAGATTGGCGATATATGATTATTCTTTGACAAGTTAAAGAGGAAAAGAAATGGACGGCTGGAAGGACCATTAATACTGGATCAAGGCATGCGGGAGAACAAATACCCTGTTGAGAAAAATCCAAAACAATCTTTTAGTTAGCTTGTTCTTGTTTTAATTTTAATTTTGAGTTTTGTCTTGCCCGAGGACGGACAAAAGTTTAAGTGTGGGGGATTTGATGAGAGTAGAAGGTATCATATTTTTATCCCCAATTATTATGTCTTTTATACCGATTTAGCATCTAATTGGACTCATATTTCTGTTCAGGGCATGAAAGAAGGCATCAAGAGCAAAGAAAGACAAATCGGATGATTTTTCACAGTTTCGACATCGTTCAGTAATCTAGGCCTAACTCGCATATCCGAACTCCGAATGGGCTGATTCAAGATCCACTGGAAAGATAAGAAAAAAATCCACAACTTTCATGTTTTGGGCTTTCACAGATTCGGCCTGCATCAAAGTAAAATCCGGGCCCAAAGTCGGGGAAAATTCGTAGGAAGGCCCAGTCCACAGATGAAGCCCAACTTGCAGAAAAGACTGGCTGAAGCCCAATTCGCAGAGAAGGTCTAATACGAATCCAAGAACAAGAAACTGAGAAGAGTCATTCCAGATCTAAATTCTTGATGTAATCTTAGAAAGATAAAGGGATTGAGTTCATTAGATAAAAAGATAATATTAGAATTAGGATAGGATTTTCTATTCTTGTAAAGATCAACTTCAAGAGGAAGTAGGAGACCACTCCCTCCCCTTTAAGCTATATAAAGGAGGGGGCGGACCAGCTTTAGGCATCACACAATCACTCAATCTTGGGGATTAAATCAAGATGCAAGGAGCAAGAATTCAAGAAATTGCAAGAAGAAGGTGGCGGCAAGAGGAGAAGATCTCAACATCATGGGCGATTCAAAGAGTTCTTTCTTTCCCTTTGCTTGCTTTAATTCTTCTATCATGAACTGATTTGTTTCTTGCTAGGGCTGAGGAAAGCCTAATCATGTTAATGAATATATTTTTCTTTATGATTTATCCAAGATTTTGATTTCCATATAGTCATTGAATTATTGTGCTTAATGCAATTAAGAGCTTGACCACCTCTTAATTGATTTGAGTTATGTGAATGAATCGAGAGAGGAATTCACATAATCGACTGAATAATTCATTGTGTGAATTGAATGGTATATAGAGATATATATACATGATTCATCTGAATTTCATGGTTTTCTTGGACTTAATGCACTCCCATCTTGAGAGTTCTACTCGAGAGATCGAAGGGCTACCTGATGGGCATAGGTTTAGTATATCTCGAGAGAGAATATTAAATAAAATTGCAAAGACCTCAGCTTATGGGAATGACAAATAATCTTTGTTAATCGAACCCATCAATATTCATTGCATTGGTTAGGTGGACCAAAAGCCCTAGCGATTCCATCAATTGCAGATTCGATTAGTGATCACCTTTGCTTTTATTTCTTATGCTAATTTTTATTTTCAATAGTCTTGCTCAAATCTGAATTTCGGTTGTCCAGATAATTAGGGAAAATTGTGGTTCTAATACTTATTTTGTTAAATCCCCGTGGGAACGATATTTTATACTACTTGATAACTAGTGCACTTGGTAGGGTTATATATTTATAGCTATCAACTAGTTTAAAACACAAGTTATCTAGGAGAAGGGATCGATTTGTAGTCTTCTTAGGCGCAACTTTGTTCAAGGGGATAACGACGAGGCCTTTTACTAGTTAGCATCGGATGGTCCTCAACTCATCCCTGAGGTCAAGCCCTTCCATAGGTAGGGGTTATCTTCTCTTTCCTTGGAGAGCTACCACATTACATTGGTAGGTGATGTGTTGATCACCTTTAACAAATCTAATTTCATGGTCAATTGGAAACTTCATAACAAGGTGGTAGAAGGATACCAATGCCTTACTAGAGTTCAAGGTAGGTTGGTTGATGATAGTGTTGTAGGGAGAATTGACATTCACAACTAGGAACTTGGTCATTAAAGTGACTTGGTGGGTTTCTATACCCATAAAATCCGAGTAGAAGGATGCTAGTAGGTTGAAGTTGATTTGGGGTCAATTTCATCCTTTCAAATGTATCACAAAAGAAGATGCTAGAAAGAGTCATTGTCAATGAGTATCCTCTTCATTTCATAGTTGACAACCATTAAGGAAATCACAAATGTGTCATCATGGAGGTGATGAGCACCTATGGGTTATCATCATAGAAGGTGATGACTTCTTCCAATTTGGATTTCTTTTGTGGCATGTGTCCAAATTGGAATTATGGGTATAGGCCTTTCTTGTGAAGGATATTTCTCCACCTGTTGTAGAGCCAATTGATATCACATTAATAACCTCGGCTAGGGGCTTGTTAGCTGGGGGTTGGTTGGCTCTGAGTCCCAACCCAATTTTGACATTCGTTGGTGCTATGACCAATGGTCCAATGCCCCGATGGTACTTGCAATACTTGTCCTAGTTTCTATACTTAGCATTCTTCATTTTTGTCATCCATTGTACATAGTCTTGTTTCCTAATTTGCATGAGAATGCTTGAGTTAGGAATTGATTCAGCTACTTCTTTCTACCTCGAAGTTGAAGTGACTCTTGGTAAGGCTCCCATGGCATTCACTCAACTATGGTGGGTTGGTAGGCCTCTTAACAAGTTTATTGATGGCGCCAATGGGTCGACTGTCTTGATGTTGGTTGCCTATTAGTTGCCATAGGTGAAAAAAATTGTTGTCCAGGACACCAATCCTTTCCATATTCCTTGGAATTGTTCTCGAGTGACTAGAGCTTGAGGAGCGAACTAGGAGTTATACCTTGGAGGAGAGCGATTCCCCATCTTGGAGTTGTTGTTAGCACGTAGATCTTATCAACTAGCCATGTAGTTAACTCAGTTATTTGTCCTTCTCATAAATGATGCTAGTTTATGTTACGGAGATCAACAACAGGGGTAATCCAGGGATTTTTGAGGTTAACTTGGTCATGGTCTAACTTGCAAAGACAAAAAGACATCAAAGGCCCTAGGGTGTGGTACCAAGGGCAGTTATGGCTATACATGGGTTGGTTTGGTTCGATTGTACACAATTTTGTCAACTGAACCGAACACTTTAGGTTGATTCTTATACCAATGTCGTCACCTGGGATTGGCTTCCCTGGGTAGGTGCTTGCGAGCTCATGGTGTACATGTACCACCTGCTCCTGGAATTGCTAGCTGCCCACTCCTACTGGAGTCAAGGGAGGCTCACCTTAAGGGGACGACTCTACTGTTTGTGGGTTGCCTACTCTCATGGGAACCACGAAGGGTTTGACTTGTGAGGCCAATTCCTCGTTCAGTTCGCTTCCAACTCTCAAAGGAGACATACGGAGCTCGATTAGTAGTGAGGCTTCGCAGTTCGGGCTGGGAGACGATTTGGGCTAGATCGCGGAAACTTGCCCAGACTAGTCGTCCATGTTTTTCCCCCCTTGTGATGACTGCTGGAACGTATGTTGCCATCGGCATTTGTTGGTAGTTCGGTGCCACGAATACACCGCATTAGTCCGTTGGTCATCCACTCCTACAAGGAGCCCCAGGGAGCTCGACGTGTAGGGGTAGCTCTACTAACCATTGGTCGCCAGCTCGTACGGTATCCTTGGAAGGCTCGACTTGCAAGGGCGTCCATGTAGTCCGTTGGCTGCCAACTCCCGCGGGAGCCACGAAGAGCTCGACCTATAGAGGCCACCTCATGAAACAGGGCTGATGAGACTTTGTTCGGGCTGACTGTTGTTGAGCATAAATATAGAATGAGTTGAGATCGGTGGGGATTCTTCATAGTATGTTGGCCGTCAACTCCCGCAGGAACCACGAAGGGCTCGACTTGTGGGGGCGGCCTCACTTTCTGGTGCTTGTTGCCGGACTGTTGGTTGTCAAGGTCGTTCTATTGTTGTTTATTCTGTGGCGGTATGATGCACTGAACTTCTCCTCTGGCACCCACATTTGGATATTCACTTCATCTCATAATACTACCATGCTTCAACCCCTGCGGGGACCAATGATGGCTCTACCGTGGGGAGAGGGGCGTTCACATGAGGTAGCAATGTGTTTATCTGGGGTACTAGGAGTGCTAGGTTCAGCGTGATCGCTACTCCAGGAAGTGCTATGGGCACTGAACTTGCTTGATTATTGCAGAGGGGGGTTCTCAAGGTTCATCATGAATGTTCTTGCCCCTCAGTAACTGATACTTCATTGTTGATGTTGGTGCTGCTAAAAAATGCCCTTGAGTTGAGAAAGGTGAAAATTAGAAGGTGAGAACTTAGCTTTTTGTTGTGTTTTTCACAGGCGACGTCAATTGATGATGCATGTTTTGGCAGATACCTACTGGATGGCAACTCGGATGCCAAGCTAGAGATTTCCCTGCTAAGAGGTGATTCGGATGTCGAGTTGGAGAATTTACTTGCTGGGAGGTGACTCGGATGCCGAGTTGAATAAACCAATGAGCTATCTATTTTTCTAAAGAGACCTGCAAGGAGGCAATGCTAGAGTACCCTGAGTTTCTTTACCTGGGGTGGGCACTCCGATGCTTAAGTTAGTGAATCAGAGGTTTTTCAAGAGAGCTAAATAAGAGAGTTGCGAGAGATAAATTGCACATCTTTTCTCATTCCCTGTCAGGTTGGAGGCGAGGCCTTTATATAGGCGTTGCTTGGCGTGGGCTTCATGCATCGCGTCCGAGTTCTCCGGGAGGTCGTGCCCAACCGGTTCAAAATCCATGGGGGTAGCCGTACACGTAGATCAGTCTTCGTGCCTTGCTCGGTCTCCTCTGGAACATTCGGTATGGGGGCCAACTTCCGAGAGACCCGGCAGTGACGGGTTGTGCATGCAGAATTGGTTGGCGAGCATGTCTCGCAGGTCGCCACCTAGAATTCAATCAGGTCGGCAAGCCCTCGAGGGAGGTCGCTCCTCGTATCGAGGTCACTTTGACTGGTGACGAGGTGCTACAAGTCGGCCCTGGACGAGGTGCTGCTAGCCGGCCTAAGTTGTGGTTGAGGTCGCTAGGTCGGTGGTAGAGGTAGGTCGCCAGGTCAGGGGGTGAGAACGGACCGTAATCTGGGATTCCATTACTTTGGCAAGTCATCGCCTAGGTGATATCTGGGTATTATCCAGCTGTTCTAAAATACCATGTGTCATGATGTCATTGGAAGGCCAAATTCGTGCTCATAAAAAATAAATCAAAAATAAATATGAGATATAAAGATAACAATTAATAGGTTTAGACTTTAGATAAAGAAAATAACTTTGCCTAGCGACTAGGGGTCGGACTTGCAAAATGTAACACTTTCACTAGCCACTACTTTACATTGTAGAGTGCCTAGGGGCTTTGGTTACAGACTAAGCTAAAGTTATCTACCTCGTTGGGAACCGGGAAATGAAAAACTAAGACACGGGAGTTATTAGGCTAAGCTAAAATCGCATATCTCATTAATATATACTTGGTTCGGTTCAGTTTTACTTCGTTTTACAAACTTATAAACCGCAACCAAACCGTTCTGTTGGATTACGTGTATTTCTAAACTGAAACTGACCGACCTACTTGAGAACCGATCACATTGCATCCAGTTGGGTTGGTTTAGTTGGTTTTTACACTTGTGCTAACAGTCTTTGGGGCAGTTACTCTGACAGTTAAGTCAGGCAAGGTAATTAGAAAGTTGAAGTGAGAGCAGAGTAAGAGTAAGAGAAGCAGAGTGCATAAGAGAGATAGTTGTGGTCTCCCCGTCGAATTTATAAGCGAGACCTTATTATTAGTGGTGTTAAGGGTATCTTGTAATGGCTCCTCACGTTTGGTTAGAGCGATTGCCGGTTTCCTCAAAGATGGGGCCATTTACGCTAGTATTAAATGTGCCCAAGTGATTTATCGATATCGTAATGCTCAGGGATCCAAATGTATCAGATCGGATTCAAATTCAATTTGATATTGTTCAGGTAGAATTCGATCTGATCAGATCTGATAGGCCTAGATTTGAATTCAAATCTTATCAGTAAGTTGGATATTTAAATCTAATTTGATCTGATTTATTTTCTTTAAAAATTAATAAATTATTAAAAGAAAAATAAAATATATCAATTTAAATAAAGAAAAACAAAAGTATAGATATTTTTTAATTATTTTTATTAAATATACATATTTTTCATAAAAAATAAATAATATAATAAATTAATAAAAATACAATATAAATAAATAAGAAAAAGGGGTGGTATGAATCCGAACAGAGATGATCCGAATTCGACGAAATAGAGATCCGATCATTTGCACCCATAGCGTAACGCTCGAGAAGAAGGCTCATCATTAAGGCGATGGGCAAAATACCACAAATACCTTTCGAGGCATATGTGAATGGACGAGGTATTAGGTATCCACGTGTTAGGGGCTGATTGGTGCAAATAACTTTGACTAGATCAGTGTCGTTTAGGTCTACGTGTCTCTCATTTATTGTTTGCTGATTTCTTTTGGTTGCTCTGTTTAGAATGGTATGTAGATTATTAAAAAGAACATTATTATTTAGTAAATGTTAGAATTTATAATTTAGTTAATGAAAGTATTGGGAAGTCATGTTGTCTCAAACAAATTATTTGATTCTAGGAGTAATAATGTATGTGTTTGGTTTTGTTTATGTTTACCTTTGTACCTTATTTGTTAGTAAAACCGAGAAATGCAATAATTGTAATTGTTCATGACAATTAGGCGCCACTTTAGCATAACAGTGAATAAACGCTTGGCTGTTTGTGAAAGCTTCAAAAAATAATTTTTACAAACGGCTGGCATGCACATAAACCAAAATTCAATTTTTACATTTTCGATGCATGCAGAAAAGCAAGAGAGAGAAAATGCTGAGATGGCATTTATGTGGCACCGTCAATAAACGTTTACTGAATAAACGTAAACAGTACCAAACACCCTGAATATAATCCAAGCATTTTCAACTAAGTTATCACATGGATTTATTGACTAGAGGCTTTCAGGTACATGTCATCTTTTTAATGTACACATGGGTTGTTGCGAGGGTTTTCTCTTTTAGGTTTTCTGCAACTATCTTGCATGAAAGGCTCATCAAAGATGAGTTCCATTTTTTTGCTTGGAATCATTGTTTTGCCAAAAGAAAGCTTGGGTCAACAATGGCGCTCATTGCCTCATCTCAATCCTTGTCGGCACCTTCATAACACACATTTTCTCTTGTTTTGAATGTTGTGTTACCATACAGATTACTTGAAGGGAAAATCTATGATGCGAAAAAGATATGGTACGAGAAGAGTTTTGACCAATCAAAATCCACTCATGAATTTTGACAAACCAAGAGACAGGTTGGGTCCATTTCTTGTAGAAAACTAGGGAAAACTTCTGTCAATCAATACTTTTCAAGTCCTTTCGGTTGAAGAAAAGAAGGGGATGACTTCAATTCTTTGATAACAAGTGATGACACATAACAATATAATAACATTGTACACATATACAGTAAAAATTAATAACACCATAAGACCATCACAGATGTTACATGTCCAACCCAATAATCTCAAAAGAATCAAAATCTTTTAGGGTCTGTTTGGTTCATAATTAGAATTGGAATCAAAATCTTTTGGAATCGGAATGGTTATTTCCCATGGTCTGTTTGGTTTAGACAGGAATAATAATGAAAATTCAAATCAACAGGAATGAGATTTCACTCTCAAGGGAGGGATAGAAAATGACCATTCCTTGAAATGAGAGAATACTATTCCTGTAAGAATGAGAATGAGATTTCAATTTCGCTCAAGCAAATAACTGGAATCGGAATAGTCCATTTCGATTCTGATTCCAAACCCTTATTCCCATACCATATCTTTTCTGCATCATAGATTTTCCCTTTCCTATTTAGGAAAATCTATAATGCTGAAAAGATATGGTATGGAAAGAGTTTTGACCAATCAAAATTCATTCATGAATTTTGACAAACCAAGAGACAGAAATAGTATTTTTTGACCATTTATAGTCAGGATTCGGGACTCACAATGCCGATCCATGTTAAAAATAGTATTTTTTGTCATAAAGAGAGAAAAAAACAAACTAGAAAGAGGAAAAAGAAACTGTTAATTAAATTCATGTTAGTCAATCTAAACACATAAAAACCTTCGTTTCCTTCTTTTTTTTTTTCTAGATTAAATGGAAGGGAATTAGGATTATTTCGGGAGATAAACAATTGAAACGTTGAAAGCAAGGAAAAGGTGAACCAATGAAATCTCTCCAGAACTTTGAAAAAAAGACAAAATAAAAAAAAAAACTGATATCTACAATAGAGCTATTGCCTCTTTTACTATCAATGAATATCAGTGGAGGAACGTAGACCACTATGTGGTTCTACTAAAAGTGGATCGAATAGATGACTGGCAATTAATCATTTATATTAATCTGAACAGAAAAAAGAAAAAAAAAAACTAAAACCCTGTTTTGGCAATATTGCTACTTGTTTCTGTTGTTTTAGAAATTTTTGTGATAGAATAAGAATTTTAGTATTTTTGTAAAAGTGCTTTCGCAAAAGTACTTCTAGATACAGTTTAGAGGTAACAGCTTGTGCCTCTTTATGGGTTTTATGATATGTATCCTTTGTGTTTCTTAATAAAATTCTTTATTATCTATCAAAAACAGTACTTTCGTAAAAGTGCTTTTATAAAAGTATTTCCATTAAAGTGCTTTTATAAAAGTATATTCATAAAAGTGCTTTTATAAAAGTACTGTAAATGTGCTTTCATAAAAGCACTTCCATAAAAGTGCTTTTATAAAGGTACTTTTATAAAAGCGTTTTCATAAAAGTATTTTCATAAAAGTGTTTTAGTAAACTACTTTTATAAAAATACTTTTGTATTAATGTTTTCGTAAAAGAACTTTTGTAAAGTGCTTTCTTAAAAGCATAAAGTGCTTTCGTAAAATTATTTTTATAAAAGTGCTTTTATAAAGGTACTTTTATAAAAGTGTTTTTATAAAGGGCTTTCATAAAAACACTTTTTGTAAAAGTGCTTTCGCAAAAGTAAACATCTATGGCAATAGTTTTGTAAGTGGACTTTACTCAGAATGAAAATGAGCAAGATAGGACATGATTATTTTTCATGTTAGCTACTCAATTTTTGTGTTATGGGGCTGATTTTTCATTTAAAAAAAAATGTGGCCCATGGCAAGAATTTTGTAACCATACAGTTTAATGTCATTCATTCTTGCTCATTGTTACTTAAAATGAACAAGAATTAAAAGAATGAAGCCCATAGCAGTGAACCAAACATAACCTTAATTAACACCCAAAAATCATCCATTTTTTTTTTTTGGTTCCAGTATTCACAGATGTAGCAAAAGGATCCTTTCATCTATCATGGGTGCGAAGACAACATGCAAACTGGATAAGTATCTTGGAGCATATATAGAACACAAGCACTACTCCAAAGAAAATTGGAGAACCATGGTTGAAAAAATCTCCAAGAAATTATAGAATTAGAAGGCAAAATTGTTATCATAGAGGGGTGCTCATCAGAAGCGTGCTAGAAGCTATCCCCAATTACCATCTTTCCATCTCTATGATTTCCATCAAATATTCGGCTAAGATCAATTCCCTTTGCCGCGATTTTTGGTGGGACTGATTAGAGAAAGACAAATATTTGTACATGAAAAATTGGAATTCCATCGCCCGGCACAAGGTGGAGGGTGGATTGGGATTTTATGATGATTTTGATATTAGTAGAGTGATGATTTTGAAGCTCATTTGGAGATTTCTCACTGAGAAAGATAGTAGGTACGAGTTTTAACAGCTAAATACCTCAATCAGTCAATCATAATAAGTTCTTCTGGACTTGCAAAAGAGCTGGTAACTCGTCCAGTTTATGGGCTTCATTGTTGCTTTAGGCTCAATTTGGAGGGACTACAAATACAAATATATAGAGTGCAAAATCTTGTATTTTATATGTATTTGTATTATACATATTTGCATTTGTATTCTTTCCAAACTGAGCCTTATGTACAATGCAAAAACATATAAAATAATATAAAACATAAGGTTTTGCACTCTACATATTTGCATTTCTTCTCCTTTCAAATTGAGCCTTAAGAGGTCATTAATGTTGAATGGACCAAAATGGATTATTGGAAATGGCTGGAATTTAAATATCAAAATTAAACGATCCATGAATTGAAGGATGGGATCCAACTGTAAGAGAACTAAGGGTATTATCGAATGAGAAGGTAGCCACTCTAATTTAAGGATGCCAATGAACCGGTTTTGGATTGGACCCCGTCCAGTACAAAATCAATTTGGACAGATTGGACGGAGCAACAAGACATATTGAATTGGACCAATCTGGTCCAAAATATTTATTAGATTGGATTGGACCTGGTCTATCCGTAACAAATTTATATCGGATTGGGTTGGATTAATTAAGCCAATACCTGGTCCATTGATATAACTTATAAGATAAGAATATATGTATCAATGGACCAGGTTTGGATTGAAACCAATCTAAATCAAAATGAACTTAAACAGATTGGATGGTCCAGACATTGAATTGGACTGATCCAAATTGGTCCAAAGCATTCATTTGATTGGATTAGACCTGGTCCGTTTATAATGGACTTACATTGGACTGGATCTGATTGGACCAAATCCAGTCCAATTGACACCCCTACTCTAATTGATCCAAATACATGAGGCTGGAACACCAATTTGTTATCAATAGAAGACACTCTAGTTTGGAAATCTACAATCAGTGTAAAGTTTACTTCATCCTCAGCTTACCGGATTCTTCATCAAGTTAATCAGTTCATCTCAAGCTAATATAGCATTTGGTAAGTGGAGTAGGAAACAAGTCTGGAATTTCAAACAACTCCAACCTTGAATACATTTATTTATGTGGAGGTGCATCACTCTCTTCCTTCCCGTCAAAAGCGAATTAGCAAGAAGAAAGTCCCACCTTGAGGTTAATTGCAACATATGCCATTCAGATGAAGAATCCATGAATCATCTCTTCATTCGATGCCCTGTGGTGCAATTGCCAAAGAATTTAGTTTCTTTCTCCTATTAATCTAAAGGGATGTTTTTATTTTTTTGAATTTTAAGAGGGAGGAAAGTTGGTCAATGGGATTTTAGTTCTTATTGACTAAGAATCCTATGTTCTTTTTTCAGATTAATGTGAGGATTAAGGAAAGTTTATTTTCTTGGGTATCACATACCTAGGTAAGTGATACCGATCTACTAGGTTGGTAAACAACTTTTCCACCTGGGGGGAAAGTTGCCAACACTTGAATGGAACATGGGTAGATACACTTACCTGAGTAAGTGTTTCCCAGGAAAAACTTAGCCAAATAATTGCATTTATCCAGGTAAATAACTTACCGAAAAGCGAACGGGACCTAAGAGTGAAAGCCCAACCTAGCTGGTCTGTATTGGATTGGTTAATTTATTGGAGTGAGAATGAAGATCCTAGGAGGAAAGAGAGTATCTCTATCTTTGCTAGATGTTGTCTAATTCTTCACCCTCCTATTTCACATATTAAAATCAATTTTGATGGGACTATCTCTAGCACTAGTGCTGGAGTAGGATTGATAGATAGAGACCACTATGGTGGTGATCTTATTGTAGCCCTCTCTATTAGATTTCCACCCTGTCAACCAGTGGAGATTGAAGCATTAGCCTTAAAAGAAAGTATCAAACTAACTCTTGATCTCCATATTCATCATGTTATCTTCAAAGGGGACACACTCGTTGTCATTAATTCCCTGTCGGAGATCTCTAGGCAGTGTTTGGCATCGATGTTGTTGCTTCGGAAAACGGCTCCACGTTTGCGCCACATCAGAAAAAAATGGTGCGCCAAGAAATGCAACTTTGTTTGGAACCATTGTTCCAAAAAATGGCCATGCATTGGATTCAGGAAAAGCATGGTTTGAGAAAATGTTGAATTTGGTGTTGTCTCATTTTCGTAACCATTGCTGCCAATTGTACCATGTTGTGGCATCAATGTGTCATCATGTAAACCATTAGATATGTGGATCAATGCTGAAAACAATTACAGGGCATTGATACCAAATAAAACTGGTGCCTTTTCCCATAAAATATCCTATGCGGTAGCATCGATGCCAAACAATAAAAAGAAGTCGTTTTCTCAGAAAATGATGCAATAGATACGACACCATTTTCTCAGAAAACGGCTCAGAAGCAACGCATCGATGCCAAACACTTACCTAGTGATACTCCTTGGTGTATCAAGTAGCACATTGTTGACTGCATGGCACTCCTAGTAGATATTCCCCAATGTTCATAGCAATTCATCAACAGATCTGGGAACCAAGTAGCACATTTGCTAGGTAATAAGGCTTTTTCTCTTTCTTCTTTTTGTACCTGGTCCATTGTTCCAGATTTATTAAGGTGGTGCAGATGCACCATGATATATTATGTTTAGAAATGCACAACACCAAAATCTTTTGTTCGATTACATTGTGGTGTGGATCGAATCACACTATATCGTAGATCGATCTACACCAAAGACCAAAATATCGTCCATGGTTATTTCTCGTGGATAGGTCCACGCTACCGTGGACATTTTTTTCCAATTTGATCCTGTACTTTGCATTACTCTATGACTCCTCTGTATAGAGGGGGCACTGGGATGGAAAGGGTTTGCTGCAACAAGTGCTTTCCGCCTACCATCTCCCCACAGGACTCTGGATGGTGAAAAGACAACCTCTGTCGAGGGAAGCAACTACAGTTCAAAGCAGAGGCGGGATGTTCTTGATATTGATCAGAATGTGGCTGAAGTTGACGACGAGGTCACTAATATCTTTTGGCTTTCTTTCCGGGGAATCTTCCACTAAAGTGAGATCAAGAATGGCAGAGAGACTCAAGCTGGACTTGAATCGTGTTGATGAAAATGAAGACGCCCCATCATCAGACTAGAGGATGGATGAAAAATCCCCTTATCATCACCGTAATGGCAATCAAAGCTTGTCTCCTTCCTCAGCTTCATCATCAAGACAAACTTCAATGAGGAATATAGACTTGAGTGACAACTTTTCTATCTTTGATGATTCTCATGATCCACATGCTGAGATGAAATCAACTTCCCAAGGTATGAATGGTCATGTCATCTCTATCATGGGTACAAAAGTGGAGATTAATAAAAGGAGTTTTTACACCAACTCGGTCGTTCTTGCCAAATGGGCAGGTTGCTGAATATGTGATGGGAACCAATTTGACAAACTTAGGTAGTGGCATTGTAGCATATCCAGTGATGGCATCTACACCCCCACCTCTGGTGTTTAGTTACAATGGCCTCATGTGGGGCCTTCTGTATCTCTTTTACCAGTTATGTATGGACTTGGCACTGGTCCATACATGGTTGATTCAAGGGGAGCTCCTGTAATTCCATAGATAGTGGGCTCTCCAACCCCGACCCCTTTTACTCCCAACCATCATTCATTATGAGCATGCCTGGCCCTCCATCAAGGTTGAATGATGTTGGGCCATCACATCCAGGTCTTGGTTTGACTTCAGGTTTAACAATGGTCGAAGGTGAGAACAAGGAATTGGGGGGCTCCTAGCAACTATTTATTCAGGGGCAAAGCAGATTTGCTAAGGAACAGATAAAACCTGCATCATGGTCATTAAGTTCAAGAATGGTAGTGAGGTGGAAGGAACATGTTGGTGGGTGGGACTCATATCCGGGTGGTAACAAACAAAAACGACCATGGAATTAGAATTTTTCTTTTGAATGTTATTTTTATTAATATAGATAATTATTTTTATCAATTAATGTTATCAATTATTGATAATTAAAAATATTACTTATTATTAATATTATTTTATTAATTAGTAAGTTTCAAATATTAATTTTATTAATACTAATAATATTTTAATTATTATTAAATATTATTAATAGTATTATCAATTATCATTAATATTATTACTCATTTTTAATTATTATTTGTTATTTAATACTATTTTTATTAATTATTAACATTGTTAGTAGTTTACTAATATTTCTCTATTATGTATACTACTAAAAAAATTATTGTTTTTAATGTTTAACAAAATAGATCATCTCAAATGTTGTAAGTGAGATGCATGGAATCATAACACTAGGTGTGGATTGAAATACACCACACATTGTAAAAGGCCTACGCAGGTGTGGTGTGGTTCAATCCACACATCTTTGTCTACAGTGTAGAACATCTGCACTATTGAGGGGTAGTGTGTTTTCATCCACACCACACCGCCTCAATTTCTCATCTATACTATAGAACACCCAAGTGTTACATTTATCAATGACTGCACCCAATCCTAGATGAATAAATTTGCCGTTCTTTTGGTATCAAATGAAAGTCTAGGTGTAGAAAATCACTTGTAAGAAATATCCTACGTACCATGAGAGTTTGATTAAAGTTTTAGTGTTGATTGTCAATTTAATGCAACTCTCCTTTATTTTGGGCTTGGGATGCATGATGTGTGACAAGTTCACACTAGCAAAGTTAACCCAAGACATCACAATACTAAAAAGTTAAATAATATAAGAATATGATAACCCACTGAATGATTTGGAGGGTTTAATGATTTAACCATATGGGTCAATATGTTTTTGACCAAGTTGACGAGAATTGGAATCATGAGCTGGTCTAGGGGTGTAGTTGAGTCAAGTGGAGTATTAGGCTGCTCTAGCTCGAGCTTGACTTAAAAACACACTCAACTTGACTTGGGCTCGATAAAGTTTCATGTTTTTGGCTCAAACTCAACTTGAGTCGATACTCATGAGCTATTTGAGCTCGGCTTTATTCAATCCAATTATAAATAAATCAGTACTAAGAATTATAAATAAATTAATATTAAGTACATTAAAATTATTACAAATAAAATATATTAAAAATTATAGATAAAGTAGTATTATAAAACTATAAATAAAATATATTATAAACATCAATTATAAATATATTTATTTATATTACGAATAAAGTTAGTTTCAAAAAATTAATGTTTATTTATATTATAAATAGAAACTATTAAAAAAATAGTATTTTATTATTAGTTCAATTAGGCTCACAAACCATTCGGGTATTGTGAAGCTTGAACATGGCCTGACCAACTACTCGACTCAAGTCGAGCTCAATCAAATTCTATTATTTTGAGTCGAGTTTAAATATTTAGAGAGCCAAGTCCAAATAACTCGTGAATAGACTTAATTCACTTATAACCCTAAGCTGGTCACTTATAAACGTTGTGCTATGAGAAGAAATATAAAATTGACCATGATAGACTTTATAGTGGTGTGAAAGAAGAAACCAATGATACTTATTATAACACATAAAATCATTGGTTGTAGTGGCGGAATGTTTATAATGTAATGTTTTATTATAATCATGAGTTAGGAAAAAAGGCAAGCCCAAAAATAATGTGGTTATAGTGGGAATGCCTTACCTAGTAACTTACCAGTTACCATTATAGTGATGATTATAGTGGCTGTTCTAAGGGACTCTTTACCTTCCGACCTTTCAATAACTTGGAACCCAATGTAATTTTTAAAACTGTTCAGGGGGTCCTTGTCACAAACCCTATAATACAGGGAATCTGTGTAATTTACTTATTAAAAATTGTCAAGGAAGCAACATAAAAGTGCACTACACAGCACCAAAAATAATATAATAACCCTTATTTTTCTATGTACGTACTGTTTAACCGTATGCTTTACCAATCCTATGCCTATTATAAAGCTGTAAGAAACAAAGAGATCAAACTCTTGTTGAGGCAATATAGCATTAAAAATTTGTGAAAAAGAAAAAAAATTGAAGTTCATGCTAGAAGGTTAAGCAATTTACATTTTATAAAGTAAGGCCCCGTTTGGTTTGCAAGCATAGGGATCAGGAATCAGAATCAGAATGGGGCATTCCATTCCTGGTGGAATGGCATTCCTTCATTTGAGGGAATGTCCATTCCCTCCCATTCCCTTGGAACTGAAATTCCATTCCTGATTCCAATTCTTATTCCCATTCCTGTCTGAATCAAACAGAATATGACGATAGACCATTCCGATTCCAAAGGCTTTTGATTCTGATTCCAGCTGCAAACCAAATGGACCCTTATATTAAGGCAAATGATAGTATATGAGAATCAATATTCTTCTTGATTTTATGCTATGGGAGTAAACTCTAACAACAAACAATGAAGTGAGAGGCTTTAATTTTGTGTAGAGGTGTAAAGTGGGTCGTGCTGGGCCAGCACGACATGGCCTACAGGCGGCTCATGCAAAGTGCGCGCCGTCACGGGCTGTGCCGCCCTCCCTAGTGAATAGTTTGGGGGTCGGCCTGGCACAACCCATGGCCCAAGCCCGTACGGGCCGTGCCGTGCCATCCCGCGGGCCGGGCTGTCCCGTGGGCCAAGCCTTGGCCCTAGCTAGGCCATGGATCGGGCCAAAGTTACTTTTGCCTATTTATTTAAAAATTAAAAAAACTTAAAATTTTAATTTTATATGAATTTTGATGTTTACAATTGCTTATATATACAATAATTAAATAAACTAGTATAGTAAAATTGAAAAAAAATATTTATTTTATTAATATATTATATACTATATATTATTATATAATTATAATTTATGTAATATATTATATTATATATAAATATTATGTATATAAATAGTATATATGGGCCGTGCTGGGCCGGACCGTGGGTTGGGTCGTGTCGGCATGCGGGCCGTGGGCGGCACGACTCGTTTGGTCATGCCGTCCTGGTCCATCCCACAGACCTAAAACCCTAGGCCCAGCATGGTATGAACCATCATGTCAGGCCTGGCACGACCCGCAAGCGGCACGATTTGATTTACATCTCTGATTTTGTGTATATACCATTTTTCACATGCTAATAGGTAAATTACAATATACACTATAAGTAGATCAAGGTTAGGTAAGAAACCAAAAACTGCACCAAAAAGGAAAGAAGAAAATTAGAGTAAAGGAGTTTTTGGTAAGTAAAAATTAAAATTTTAAAGCATATTGACGTAGGGAATGTTGGAGAAGATGGGGTCACTGTAACTTTGGAGGAGAAGCTCTGAGGCGCGTTTGAAGACACTGTCTTTAGAACGTTATTTGCCCCCACTCTGTTTTACTGAGTTTGCTGTTGGGTTACAGGCAAATTCATTCCCAGGATACAACAGAGCCTTGGGCGAGAATCTGCAACCAGCAAAGTTGAAGAGTCTTCAAAGAAACCTTCTGTGAGACTGTAGCAGACCGGACTGAGAGAGAGAGAGAGTGAATTTCGAAATTGTGTGTTTTGGAGTCTGATTCATGCTCCTTAAATAATTTGTGAAGAGGTATGAAGAAAAGGTAGGTGCTGGTTTAGAGAAGGCACCTTGAACAGTCACAATTTCAAACATTGTGACTGCTTAAAAAGTAGTTAACAGTTGGTGACTGTTAACTTTGAATTGTGCCTCTTGATCACACCCGATCGAATCGTGACCGTTGATCTCATCAACGGTGATCAACGGTCATCAACGCACCAAAACCAGAGCTGCCCATCACGAGCCACGCGGGTGCGCACAAAGTGCGCCTCTAAAGCGCCTCATTGCGCCGCACACACGCGTGCGCGCGCTTTGCGCGGTATCGAATCCCCATACTCTCCTCTACTAATTCTAAGGAGTGTAAATCAGCTCCTATTGAAATACTGAAGACAAAGGTTATAGTTTTCCAATGTGGGACAAGTTCAAAACTGGGTTTTGTAAGAGAAAAACTGATTTTTTCAATCAAGTGTACAGGTGCAATTTCTCATGTAATTGATCAATCAAACCCATTGGATTTAATCTCATGAGATTAAAATCCAACAATCCCCCACATTGATTGATCAATTATATAGTTCTCTCTCAATCCAAACTACTATGACACGATTATGCATACAAAAGGTGTTTATCAACTTAAACCTCTTGTTAGTATAGTTATCTCAGAGCCTTGTCAAAGTTATTGGTGGTAAGACCTTAAATCAATTACTCTCAAGACAAACCGGAGACACCTATACACACAAAAATGTCCCGTCTCTGCAAGAGTTTCAAGTTTTGCTCAGCACTGTTATGGCCATGTGCTTCTTTCCTGGTTTCATGAACAATCCCGAGAGCAAACCCAAACCCTCATGAGAAGCGGCACCACTTCTATGTTCACATAGGTGAAGTTCCACTATGTGCTCCGTTATTTGACACATTTCAGAACTTCATTAAGAGTTTATCTCAACCTCTCATCATAACGGACAACACTGTTTATGTTGTGATGGGAAATTTCTCAATATCAGTGCTAACAGTCACATTGCTATAACTTGTTGTTACCCATTAAACCCAATACTAATGTTTTTCAGTTCAGGTTGGGTTACCATTACAGGTGAATAAGTAAAGGGTTTTAATCCCATATCTTTGGTTGTCATTATTACCAATTCTCTGGCCAAGCCCTTGGTAAGAGGATTAGCCAAGTTTTTACTTGACCTCACATAGGTTATAGTGATGACTCCATTTTGAATCAGTTGCCTAACAAATTCATGTCTCAGATTTATATGTCTGGACTTACCATTGTAGGTACCACTGTAGGCCCTTGACAGAATTGCCTCACTATCACCGTAAATAGAAATTGGAGGCATAGGACTAGGCCAAAGTTTTATATTCTATAATAAATTCCTAATCCATTCAGCCTCTTTTCCAGCAGCCGCTAAGGCTATGAATTCGAATTCCATAGTCGAGTGAGATATACAAGTTTGTCTTTTGGATGCCCAAGAGATTGCACCCCCACCAAAGACGAAAATCCATCCAGATGTGGACTTGTTATCTCCATTACCGGTAATCCAACTTGCATCAGTGTACCCTTCTAGTATAGCTGGATAATCACAGTAAAACAAGCCAAGTTCCAAGGTTCCTTTGAGATACCCAAGAACTCTCCCAATTGCCTTCCAATGCTCTGCACCGGGATTACTTGTAAACCGACTGAGTTTACTTATTGCAAATGCAATATCTGGTACAAAGTATAGCATACATTAAGCTTCCTACTGCACTAGCATACTCAAGTTGTGCAATTGCTCTACCAGTATTTTCTACTAGCTTTATACTAGAATCATATGGCATGCTATATTCTTTAAACCCTAAATGCTTAAATATCTCAAGTACTTTCTCAATATAATGTGATTGGCTTAATGCATAGCCCCTACTATGCTTTTTAATTTTTATTCCCAAGATGGTATTTATTTCTCCTAAATCTTTTATCTTGAAGACAGAGGATAAGTAGTTTTTAGTTTCATTTATGCAACCCATATTTGTACCCACAATAAGCATATCATCAACATAAAAACATACAATTACTCCATAATTTTCAGTGAATTTTGAGTAGATGCATCTATCAGCACTATTATGTTTAAAATCAAAAGCTAGAACGCAAGAATCAAATTTCTCATGCCACTGTTTAGGTGTTTGTTTCCATTTAGTGATTTAACCAATTTACAGACTTTCTTCACGTTTCAGGAAGAACAAATCCTTTTGGTTGTTCCATGTAAGCCTCTTCATTTAAATCACCATTTAAGAAAGCAGTTTTAACATCCATTTGGTGAACAGACAAGTGATAAATGGATGCTAATGCTATGAGTGTTCTAATTGAAGTTGTTCTAGCCACTGTTGCATAGGTGTCAAAGTAATCAATCCCTTCCTTTTGACTAAATCCTTTGGCTACCAATCTAGCCTTAAAAGTTTGTACAATTCCATCAGTGTTGTATTTTATTTTAAACACTCATTTACATTTTATTGGTTTTGATCCTGGAGGCAGGTCTACTAGTACCCATGTGTTATTTGACATTATTGAATCTATTTCATCATTTATAACTTCCTTCCAAAAGGCAGCATCTTTTGAGGTCATGGCCTCACTATAGGTTTTTGGATCATTTTCAATGTTTAGGACAATAGGTATCTTATTTAAAATCTTCTCTCTATCAGCCTCAAACAAAAATACAATTGACTGAGTGGAGATAAAATCTGAACATAAGTGTTTCTCTGTTCTTTGTCTTTGACTTCTTCTAAGTCCTATTGTAGGTGTTACAGTTGTGTCATTTCTTCTTTCAATCTCATTAATATCAACAGGTATTGAGATCTGAGTTTCTTTGTCATTTTCTGTGGATTCATTTTCTGTAGGTTCAGAACACAGTTTATTTTCAAAGAATTCAACATCTCTAGTTTCAATTATTATGTTGGACTCTAAGTCTAGAAGCCTATAGGCCTTGCTATGTTCTGCATATCCAACAAACATACATTTCTTAACTCTGAGTCCTAATTTGGTTCTTTTAGAATCTGAAACTCTATAATATGCTAAGCACCCCCACACTTTTAGATATGCTAAATTAGGCTTTCTTCCTATCCATAATTCATATGGGCATTTGTTATTAACTCTAGAAATAATTCTGTTATGTAAATGGCAGGTTGTTAGGAGTGCTTCCCCCCACAGGTTTAAGGGTGTATTAGCTTTTAACAACATGCAGTTTATCATTTCTGTAAGTGTTCTATTTTTCCTTTTAGCCAGGCCGTTCTGTTGAGGGGTATAGGGAGCAGAACACTGATGTATTATTCCAAATTCTTCACAGAAAGAATTAAACTCATTTTTAAAGTATTCAATACCCCTATCACTTCTAAGGATTTTAATTTTCTTTTCTAGTTGATTTTCAACTTCAGTCATATATAGTTTAAACATGTCAAAGGCTTCATCCTTAGTTCTCATAAGGTAGACATAGGTGTACATAGAAAAGTCATCTGTAAATGTTATGAAGTATCTTTTACCTCCTCTAATTAATACACCATTGAGATCACAGATGTCAGAATGGATTAGTTCTAGAAGTTGAGAATTTCTTTCAACACTAGGGAAATGTTTCTTAGCAATTTTAGATTTTACACATATTTCACATTTTTCAGTTGATTCATTGTTGTAAGCAATTATACATAGTTTGCTCATGTTCTTTATGGATTTAAAATTCAAGTGTGCTAATCTATCATGCCATAAAGAGAAAGAATCAACAATATAAGCATAAACTTTTCCTTCATTAATACTTAATTTGAACATACCATTACAACCATATCCCTTTCCAACAAACATCTCATTTTTGGATATGATTAGTTTGTCGGATTCAAAGACAACTTTGAATCCCCTTGTACAAACAAGATTTACTGAGACCAAGTTCTTTCTATTGTCAGGAACATGGAGAACATTCAGGAGAGTCAGTGTCTTTCTGGAGGTGAAGTTCAACTCTACGCTGCCTCTTCCAGCAACTTTGGCACATGTTTGGTTCCCCATCTGTACCTCCTGGCCATCAGTCACTTCTTCATATGTTTTGAACAAGGACTTGTCCTTGCAAACATGGACTGTGGCGCCTGAATCAAACCACCATCCAGAAGACAATTCTGCCATGTTGACTTCAGTAATCATGGCCACGAGATTGTCTTCTACCATGTTTGCAGACTTGGTTCCGCCTTTCCGATGTCGACAGACTCGGGCATAATGCCCCTTCTTTCCACAAACATAGCAGGACCCTTTCTTATTGTTGCTCTTTTGAAGTTCCCATCCTTCTTCTTTACTTGTAATGTAGGGTTAGTCTTCTTTGATCCGTTTTCCACAAAATTGACCTTAGAGTTCAGCATATCAGTCAGGGTCTTATCCCTACTGTCTCTAATTCGAGACTCTTCTTCAATACGAGGGTGTTGCTGAATTTGCTCCAAGGTAAGTTTTTCAGCCTTGTGCAGAATCTTCTTCATGTAATCCTTCCAAGAGGGTGGAAGTTTGACAATGATTGCTCCCATTTGGAAAGATTCAGGAAGGATGATGTTAAGGGATCGAATTTTGTTGACTATCACCTGTAGTTCATGAACTTGTTCCAGTATGGGTTTATGGTCGTTCATGGTGAAGTCAAAGTATTCTGCAATAAGATACTTATTCGTACCTGATTTTTGCACATTGTATTTGAATTCTAGGGCATTCCAGATTTCTTTTGGAGATGTAAGTTCCTTGTAGAAGTTGTAGAGCCGGTCTGATAAAACATTCAGTATGTGTCCTTGGCACAGAAGTGAGTCATCTTCTCGTTTTGCTCTTTCCTTCTTTAGTTTCTCTGAGTCTCTGTCAGTGGGTTCAGGAAGTGATTGCATATTCGGGTCCAACAGATAGTATAGCTTCAATGTGGTCAGAAAGAAGATCATCTTGTCATGCCATCGGTTGAAATTTGCTCCATCGAACTGGTCTGTCGAACAAGATCTTGGTTCATCATCTTGATCGAAGTCATGCTTGCTTCCGCCTCCATTGCAGAATAACGTTATAAAAGTGTTGGAGAAGATGGGGTCACTGTAACTTTGGAGGAGAAGCTCTGAGGCGCGTCTGAAGACACTATCTTTAGAACGTTAGTTGCCCCCACTCAATTTTACTGAGTTTGCTGTTGGGTTACAGGAAAAATCGTTCCTAGGATACAACAGAGCCTTGGGCGAGAATCTGCAACCAACAAAGTTGAAGAGTCTCCAAAGAAACCTTCTGTGAGACTGTAGCAGACCGGACAGAGAGAGAGAGAGAGAGTGAATTTCGAAATTGTGTGTTTTGGAGTCTGATTCATGCTCCTTAAATAATTTGTGAAGAGATATGAAGAAAAGGTAGGTGCTGGTTTAGAGAAGGCACTTTGAACAGTCACAATTTTAAACATTGTGACTGTTTAAAAAGTAGTTAACAGTTGGTGACGGTTAACTTTGAATTGTGCCTCTTGATCACACCTGATCGAATTGTGAACGTTGATCTCATCAACGGTGATCAACGGTCATCAACGCACCAAAACCAAAACCGCCCATCGCGAGCCACGTGAGTGCGCGCAAAGTGCGCCTCTAAAGTGCCTCATTGCGCCGCACACACGCGCTTACACGTGTGCGCGCGTTGCGCGGTATCGAATCCCCATACTCTCCTCTACTAATTCTATGGAGTGTAAATCAGCTCTTATTGAAATACTGAAAACAAAGCTTATAATTTTCCAATGTGGGAGAAGTTCAAAACTGGGTTTTGTGAGAGAAAAACTTATTTTTTCAATCAAGTGTACAGGTGCAATTTCTCATGTAATTGATCAATCAAACCCATTGGATTTAATCTCTCATGAGATTAAAATCCAATAGGGAATAATAAAATTGCAGTCTTGGGTATCCAAAAAGGCACACAATGACTATAGAATGGATGACCTATTAGTTTGCATTTGTCGGTGTATGGATATAGTGTAAAATGTTATTGTTGATTGATTTTGTTGGTGTTTGGATGGAGATGAAGTTTACATCATAAACCTTTAGATTAATTGTCAATATAAAGACTACATCAATAAAATCGATAATCATATTTTTTACGTTTATGTTTTTCAACGGTTCAAAATAATTCAAATAGTTAGTGTAAGTACATAGTGGTCATTAAGACCATCAAAATATTGAGGGTGTTAAACCAACACTACATGAACACCTGTGATGAATCCATAACCATTGCACGTTTGCGATAAGTTCATCGTAGATTTGTGAGTGCGATGAACTCATACTCAGGACAAGTTATGATGAAATTCGACTAGCATGAGTCTGCGATAAAGGTAGGGCACACGCGGGGACGAACTCTGGACATGTGCGGGTTTGCGATGAATCTCGAACACGTTTGGATTTTCGATGAACCCAAACACGTGTACAACTGCGATGAACTCGACACCATTATAGAACCACGGAATCACGGTAGATCGGGAGTAAATGCCGGTTACATGTGCATCTTTTAATTTTGCATGTGAGTTCAATAAAAGTATGCCCGCCAAACGATAATGTCACCCACGCCACGTCAGTATAATAGTGTCACATACAGAGAGAATCCAGAAGGGATAATGTTCTCTAATAATGATCCATTAATAGTTAAACCAAAGGAAACATCTCATTTTCTAATAGAAAAGATTCCCTTTCATAACAGTAACTTCTTCCTTAATTTCCTCTCTATAAAAGGGAGAGGGCAATTCTTTTCCAGGAGACAACACAACCATAATCCTGACCTAGGGTTTCTCACAAGCGATTCTCCCTTCTCTCTTCTCTTCTTCTCTCTTCCCCACGTCCTCTCTCTTTTCCACTGCCATCTCCAGGCCTTTGGGGATTGACCAACCTCCGCCTTACCAAGGTGATTACAGTTAGATGTGAAACTCCATCGATAAAGTTTTACATTGATGAGGTTTACACCGCAAACAAATACAACCTAGGCTGCGTTTGTAAACAATGCAAATGGAGTGTAAATCTTGGTTCAGGGTAAATTTGCACTCTGGTTCACTTTTGCATGTGTTTGGCAACATTACGTTTATGCATCGAAAAATGATAGACCAATGCATATTTACATTGATAATAAGATATAAAAGTACATCAATAAAATAGAAGTAAATTTGCATTTAAGTCGACTTTTAATAAAAAAAAAAAACATATTCTTTATTGAAATTCATGTTTGCATCCATTACTACTAAAAGTCTGTTTGATAAAAAGGTAAATTTATATAAATCGTTTAATACTCTACATATTTGTATTCACATTTATTTGAATCGTTTCCAAACACAGACCTTAAGTTTTGATAATCCTACCTTATCTCAGTCTTAGTGTCAACTATTTATGGTTGGCTACATGATTTCTCATCGTTTATCATACTCTCTCAAGATCCATGTTTTCTGTCAAACTAGGAGTCAACTTATTTATTCCCTTTGTCTATTTTAAAGCTTTAAAGCTTTGCACGAATTGTTTCATTAGTCATTTATGAACATGACCATAGCATTCCCCTCTTTTTTCACTTTTGTGTTTTTTGTTTTTATTATTATTTTTTTGACTACCCACCACCTCTCCATCTTGTTACGTACTGATTACTCCCGAGTGCTCTCTGGTGCGCTAATTGCTGATTCTGTCCTCTCTACTCTTGCAGAGGACGGACAAGTTGTTCAATGAGTTATGATCAATTGTGAACTTCTCGAAAAAAAAAATCAGCTTCGTACTCCTAAACCTCCGGTGCCAACAATTTTCCTCAGCTACTTTTGACTTTTTTTTTTTTTAAGTATTTTGGTGAGTAATTTCCTCGCCTTTCAAGTGAAGCAAATAACTGACATCCTGAATAGGCCTTTCGCCTTCCTTAACATAGAAGATTGGCTATAGCCTAATGATGTGTGGAATTAACTGTATCACTGCAACCATACTGTATATACATATCGACCCAACAACACAGAGGTCCAAGAGTTCATGCTCTAAAAGGAAAAAAGCCATATTAAGAGAGAGAGAGAGAGAGAGAGGTTCTTTCTTTTCCCTTTTTTTTCACACATCCATAGCCATATCCTTACAGAATACGTAAGCCTCCAAGTTCCACCAACCCTAAAACACAAAAATTAAAACAAGTAATGACACCTCTCCACTTAATGCTCTCTGCTCTTTTAATTTCTTCTCCATTCATTTATCAAATACGCAAATGCCAATGTCACAGTCTGAGCTCGAGCCGAAGAACCCATTAAACTTGTTCCCTTCTTCCCTATTGCTCTGCAATAAAAGCAATGCCATATCGGAACTGTGATGAACTCCAAAGTTTGAGATGCCTTCACCATCATATCTCTCTCCTTGACTCAATTGAGAAGCAACGAACTTGTCAAGGGCCCTCCAATCAGTTACTTTCTCTGTGTTTTTACACCTTCTCATTGGCTCTTCATCTTCATTGCTCACCGTTAACACCATGGATGTTAAGCTTGGCCTCTTTATTAAAGGTAGAGATGGGCTCTCTAGCTGAGGAAGCTGTACAAAAGTATCGGAGTGCAAAAGATTTAGATTATCGGCGTCGATCTCCTGCTTACATACAAAGTTTCGATGCTGCGGCCTTGGGATGTAATCAATTGGATCGACAATGGAGCTGACGCCACTCGTTTCATCATAGAGGTAACCCGACTCCCATCCTTCGTTGCTTCTCGTTTGACTCGTTCGTTTCTTGAATGCTCGGCAAACGACCCATCCTTCCTCCTGCAAAAGCTTCAGCAGAATTTGTCAATAAAAAGGATGACCACTTCTTCTTCTTCTTTCTTTTCTAATTTTAAATTTTATTATGAATATGCTTCAGAAGCTTATAAAATCTTCAAGGGAACGGGAGAGGAGTATTTCAAGTTTTATTTTTTTCTCGTTTCAATTTCCTTCTGTTTGATAAAAGAAAAAAGTAAATGCAGCAATTGTTTACTCCGGACAGACTGAAATAAGGAAAAACTATTACCATTTACCAACAAAAGAGTTGGAAAAATCATGTGTGGAGGTTGTAATTTGAGAAAGATACTTTTGACTACGATGTAAAAGTCAAATGTTCTCAAACCCAGAATCAGAGAAAGTGATTCACTCACTCTTCTTCTATAACTTGATTAATAACTAAAATCAAGCCAGTCGGTGCTTTCCCATCGGAAAGCTTGGGGCCGGAGAGTTTCAGAAGTTGCCAACCTCCTATCTCTAGAGACGGTGAGAGAGAGAAAGAGAGATGCTAATATTAAGAAATGTGTTAGGCTTTTCTGTCAAGCTTCAAGGATATGGACGTGGTTGCTTGCCTTCGGAGGTCCATTCTCATCGGACTCGAGCCTGTACTCGTGCATGATCCAGTCAGTTTTCTGTCCGTTGGGTGCCCTACCCTTGTAGAAGACGAGTGTTTTCCTCATGCCGATGAGCCGCACCTTGTCGTACACCGCCTTGTCTCTACCGGTGGCCTTCCAGAAACCGGCCATGGTGGCCCTGTTCGTCCTGGTCCCAGTTGGGTACTTTTTATCCTTGTGGCTGAAAAAATACCACTCGTTCTGCTCCTCATAACCGATCCGGCACCTCTCTGCCATTATTAATTACACACTGTAAATCAATAATTAGGAGAAAATACATCCTATTATATAATCAATTATTATCTTCCTTCGGTAATTCAGTGAAGAGCATCCTCAACGATCAGTGTGCGGTGCTCATATATCAGGATTTTTACTCCTCGAAGCTAAGAAATCATCTAGGACTGATCCAACTCCTAAATGGATCAAATGGGTTCTGTGCAGTGGTTGTCGATCTCATGATGGTGAGATTCCATAACCATACTGCACGCTTTATATTTCAACTCTTGATACATACTTCTAAGATGCGCTAGATCGGTTGAATGGAGCCATGGGATTTCTATCTGGGCGTACTTTGATAGCTCCCAGATCGTCCATTAGATCCTGATGGCGGTGCAAGTTCTTTTGTCATTAGGGTTTCCACGTCACCCTGTACTAGCCTCTACGACGATGGAAACCCTAATGACAGGAAAAGAAAAAGGAACGTTTCTGTGTGTTCCAGATGACCTACCTTGCAGGTCCCATGGTTCGATTCTATAAAGATCGATGTCTCTGATGACATCGAGATCGATCTTCTGCGAGGCAACCTTCTTCTTCAGATAATACCCGACCAGCTCCTCATCCGTTGGATGGAACCTGAAACCTGGTGGAACGCACGACTCCGTCGACTCCATCGTCATTACTACCGACACCACTGCATCAAATTCATTACCACCAGGAACCACTCTTTACTCCATTATCTTTAAATAATAACAAAGTCAAAGCGGAGAGAAAACCCAAAACCAGAAAGAAAAGACCGAAGAGAAAAAAGGAAAAAGGAAAAGAAACTTTAATGTGAAGAATGAAGATGAACCCTTCAAATCAGAGGACGACATATATGTCTTGTGAAAGATAGATAACCTATCAACTCACTTGGTGAAGACCGACAGTCACTATTTATCTCCGAAAGGAAATAGACGCGTGTTATAAACAAAAACTCTTTCTTTTTCTCATAATGATTACAAGTTATAAAAGCAGAATGGAAGAAAAAAGAAAGGAAAACCGAATCATGAGTCTTTGGTTTGTTAAAATCCAAGAGGAAGTTGGAGAGCTCAGGCTCTGTGGTGCAGGTCCGAAGAAACAGACAATCAGAGGTCCTTGCTAATGATGTTGTCTAGTCAAGGTGAATGGTGGAAATGATTCATCGGAACTGGGTTTGGTTCAGTAAATTTTTTATACAGAGTACACTCTCAAATTAAAAGTTTTCAAATTCTTTTGTTAGCTTTTGCTGAGGATAAAAAAGTGTGTTTTACAGAAGAATTATACTATATTAAGTACATTATTATATACTTCTTTTGGTATTGAAGTACATTGTATAATTGAGATCAGTAATGATATATTTCCTGTTGCACCCATTCAGCTCCAAGTTAGTACCATCAAAGTATCAATAACCCAACTTAGATTTCAGAAAGAAAGAAAAAGAAAAGAAGCGAGATGGAAATGAAGAAAAAGAAGAAAATCAAAAGACACAACAGATATTTAAAATTGAGAAACAAACTGTAAATCCCACACTTCAAAATGTTTACTTTAATGCAGGAACTTATCAATAAAATTTTCTTGGGTTCAGAGCTTAATGGCAGAAAGAGTTGAGATGAGGACTGAGGAGAAACAAAGAGGTAAGAGTACTCAAAAAGTGGAGAAACCAGAAAGCCGAGTAGACATGAACAAAGTGGGTGACGTTAGCAAGATTCAGCACGCGTTGGTTCAAGAGGAGAAAAGGGCGAGGAGGCAAAAAGAAAGAAACCATTTTTCTTTGGATGGAGCCTGCCGGAGGAGGGATAAAAGAAGAGAGAAAGAGCAAACCGGGGTGAAGGGTTCCCTGCACGGTCCGATGTCTCTTAATGCAGTGGGACTCTGACCCTCTTGTCTGTTTGTCTAGAATTTCCATGGCACATCTGACGTCTTACTCTCATTGACCTTAGAAATGCTGACCTAAGTGAAAGAAATTTTTGCAGAAGTCCTTCGTATTACCTGTTACTTTAATCATTAAATATTCTCTAAATTGAGTACAGATTACTTGAATCTATGTTTCAAAGCTCAAACACACACACACACAGACGATGGATCATCCATTGAAAGCTATTTCTTAGGAACTGAACTTCCAAAAGGTCATCCATTCAAATTGAAAATTTTGGGAACTGATGACCATGGCGAAATTATAAGTTCATATTGTTAACTTGGAGAAACAAGTTCTTAGTGTTTTGATGAAAAAAGATTAGTTTGTCTATATGTAGCCATTTCTAGTATCAAAAGAAAAACCAAACAATATTTTATGTGTGTGTGTGTTTGAAGAGAGAGACGGGAGGAGGTGAACTACTGAAATCTGTGATTTTAAGAGTAGAGAAAGAGAAGCATATGAGATAATTAGAGAACGTAAAAGGAAAAAGAATAAAGAAATAAAAGATAAACCCCGAGCAGAATTTTCGAAATCAGAACAAGTGATAACTTGACCTATCAATGGGAGGAGATCAACGAAAACCAGACTGAAATCATCGTTATGAAGAAATGAAAAGAATGGCCTATATTTCATAGATTATGCTGCATGTGCCGTTCAAAATTGCTGAACGAAAAAGCTTACCTGAGTGTGAGAGTTCGTGAGAGATACCGTTGCCTAATTGGTCTATCTATCTGTTGCAGAGGAAATAATAAAGTTGCAGAAGAAATACAAGAAAAAGAAGAAGAAGCAGAGGAAAAAATGTACGACAAAGAGAAACAAAAGGGTGAGAGAAACGAGAAATTCCGTTAGAGAGAAGGGTGGAAAGAGTTTAAAAAGAAGGTGAGGACCGCTCGATTGCGCGTGGGTTGATGGAAGGAAGGATTGTCCCACCGAGTGACGTCACCCTTTAGCCTCTCTCTCTTCAATTTCTCGTCTTCCCAAGCCAAAGTTTGAATTAACAATTAAGCCCCTAAGCATATGGGAAACATTATTGCATTATCAATCTTATCTCATGCACACAGACCGCAATGCAGATCTTGGCCCCGTTTGGGAGATTATCCCAGACAACGGCTAAGATTAGGTAATCATCCGAGTTTTGACTCCCCTTTATGAGTTCTATCAAAACATAATTGTATCAAATCCGTGTTTATTGCTGAGTTTGACGGTCACGATCACCTAACCGATGTGCGTGCATGCACCGGAGCCTAAATCATCATAGAAAGGTCAGTTCAATTATGATCACGTCTGAAGTCTGATGCCTCCTCCCTTCTCATTATATGAACTATAATAGTCCCCTCCATTTCATTTTATAATGGTCAAATCAATGTTTTTAAAAACCGATCTCATTTGGCCACCGGTTTATGAATCAGCGGTTCAACCATCGGATCTGAATGAGCAGTCCGTCAAAAACTGTTATTTGGGTCAGCGGGTCACTGATCAAATCGACGGTGAAAAAGAAATAATTCACAAGTGAAATGGAACTAGTTAGTTATCTGAATGGTCCGACCAATCGAATTTTGGCAAAATGTAATACAAAAGACTCCTCTCTTTATCTGCCACGTTGGCAGACACCCCCGTCAGATTTTGACACTTTTTATGTCATCACTCATCAGGCGACCGCCCGAGTCCCCCGCTTTTATCATAGTCCGGGGTGATCACATGGCTGGTGGTCCGGCTACGATGTTGCGGCTTGTTGTGGTTGAATTTACCAAAAATTCCTCGACAGTAGAACAAATTGACGGAAACGTATGAACTAATTGACCTGAAGGTCTTTCTTGGGCCAACCCCAGACGACCTCATGTAAACCGTATACATTACAGAGAAAAGGTTGGAAACTCTGGGCCTCTCATCTATGTTGTGGGGGCCCAGAACCAGATGATTTCAGAAATGTATTTTTCAGGGAAAGGTATGGTATAAATGAAGCGAAGGATTTGCCGAGAGAGCGCCACGTGTAGGTTGGTGGTACGAGGAGGAGAATAGTACTTTACTTAGAAGATAAACAAAGGAAATACGGCATTATAGAAAACTTGAAGACAAAGGAGTAAAATATCCTATCTATCATGGCCTAGCTAGCCACCATTCACTGTTACACAATGACAAACAAAGTTGGTCCCCACTTCATCATCAAGGGCTCCACCTTAGCCTGTCTTTCGTATGATATAATGAGTGAGAAAAGCAGAGGATTTAGGGAATGTCATTCCATCAGGAATGGAAATAGGATTCCGATTTCCCCTAAACAAACAGTTAGAATCCAATAATTCATTCTAATTCTGATTCCATATCCCTATTTCCATGAATCAAACAAGGCCTTATTTTTTTTTGTTTGATTGGTGGTGATTATTTAATTTTTGCAATGTTTCTATTTATAATAACATGTTCATTATGATAAAATTTTAAACGATTTAAATAAAGTGGTTAAGATTAAAATATTGATACACTTGATATTTAAAATTGAGTATTATTATGTGTTGATAACATTAATATTCTTACTTTTTAAACATTTTTTATTTTTTATTTTTATTTTATAATCATTAGAGGGTTGGAGCCCACACTCTAAAAAGTTTAAATGTTATAAAAGGCTTTGCATTGATATATCCATGCATATATATCTGGGCACGCTGATATAACATTATATCGATATTTTAATTATTAATTATATTAGATATAATAATGAAAATTGCAGTCAATAAAACTTTTTACTACTCTAACCTCAACTTATTGGGTATGACCCTATGAGAGATACACAAACAAAGATATGTGAATTGAGTATGTCAAATTTTATTACAATATATATATATATATATAACATTTCCTAACAGGTGAATTGGAAAGATATGTGAAGCAGACCATTGGGACTACAAATTCATTGGGTCGAATTCGAATAGAGAAATACTGGCAAATGAACGGGACATAAAATCCCAACCATTTGCAATTCAACATATAAATTAAGGGTGTCAATGGACCGGTTTTGAACTGGACCCATCTGGTCCAAAATCAATTTGGATGAATTGGACGAACCAAAAAGATATAGTGGAACCAATCCAATCCAAAATATTTATCAGATTGAATTGGATCTGATTCATTCATAACAAATTTATATTGGATTTGTTTGGATTAAACCAATATATAGTCCATTGATATAAGATAAGAGTATAGGTGTCAATAGACTGGGTTTGAGTTCAAACTAATCTAAATTAAAATGAATTTGAACAATTTGAATGATCGAAACATTGAATTAGACCACTCCAAAATGGTCTAAATTATCCATTGGATTAAATTGGACCTGGTCCATTTGTAACGGACTCACATTCATTGATCGGATTGGACCAAATCCAGTCCAGTTGACACCCCTAAATTACAAATAATGATAAAACAATGAAAGAAAATCTTTGAAAAGAATTCCACCCTTTCTCAAATTCCACATGCTCTTTTCTTTTCTAAAATTGTTAACCTTTTCTCCTCCTTTTCATAGCTCCCTCTATCAAAAATGTAATTTACTTTACATGGAAGATACAATTAACAAAAATGTAATGAGCTCCCAAGTCTGTCAGATCAAGAAGAAAAAAAAAAACATCAAATGTTAGACGTTAATGGTTATAATGACTTATAAGGGTCCCACAGGTTTAACCGTTGAGATCATTATATCAATCGTAAGGGGTGACCCAATGATTGAATGGTCAAGATTCATAAGGAAGTGGGCCGTGGCCCACAATGTGATACCTATGTAAACTACAATCATGGATTGAACTGCAACCCGAAATGGTGGGTTCCAACCAAGCCACCATCATACATTCATCATATACCACACGTGTTCATGAGCAATGACGACATGCGGTTCCTGTATCCACTCCACTGTGCAGGCGTCCAGCTCAAGGCACCATGGCTGAAACTGATTCCTCCATCTTTCGCCATGGAATGGAAGGGGCGTGGAAGTAATTTAGTGGAAACAAGGACCCAATTTATATGAAGTCAATTGGGAAACCTGGCCAGGCCGAGGAGCGGTCGCCGGTCGGCTACTGATGCCGACGTATCGTCCACGTCAGAGGCTGTGGTCGGCCGTGACATTCATCATGTGGCGGGCCGCATCATTGAACTCATGAGACTATTGTAGGTTCCACCGATAAGGCCTCACTAAGTAGGGCGGTGAGCTAATGCCATTTTAGGCCAAGTTTGGGTATACTTATTTAAAAAATAAGTGTTTATTGAATTTGGGATATGATACCGAAAAAAGCTTACAGCCAATCAAGCAGTATCATACAAAAGATGACAAATCAGAGGTATTCATCAAAATTAAGGGAGTGTTTTGATATGCTATAAGTATTTTTAAAATAACATTGATAGGCTAAAATGGGCTATAAAGACAATAAACACTTAAAAATAAGCACAAAATTTGAAATTTTAAGATGAGTATTTATACTCTGAATAATCACTTGGGCTTATTTTTCAAATACAAAAGTGCTTATTTTAACTCAAGGTTTTTAAAACCGATTCTGACAACGAACTGGTCAGGGGTCTGGCTTCCGGGTCAAATGGTCCGATTGTTTGGATGGTCAGTTTTAATAAAAAAATAAAATAAAATCTGACTACAAACCGTTAAACGGTTCGATCACCTTGGTCAGCAGTTTGCTGACAAAATCAACGATTTTAAAAGAAATAACGGTTCTAGGGTAACCATCCATTCCGGTCCGACTTTGAAAACCATACTTTAACCCCTCCCTCTCTCTCTCTCTTAACATAGCGTAAGCAGCAAAAGTGGGATCGTTTGAGGACCGACGATTTTAGCTCTTTGACATAGACTCCCCGCCGAATCTATCAAATCCTAATAATCCAAGAAGAACACTTCCTACCACTTCAGAATTTACGCAAGGAATGTTTTTACCCCTAATGTATATAGAGTGATTGATGGTGGTTGGTGGAGCAATCAATGATCAATGGTTTATCTACCCCTTACTACTTCCATTTCACTCTTCTCACTACTTGTTCATTTCAACATCCTTTATGCCAGAGGTGTGAAGACCAAGTTTCTTTTCTAGAGACATGAGCTATCATTGCACACTTCCGGCTGGCTGTAACTCTCCAACGTGGGGAAAATGTAGCTAGCTAATTAATGAATAAGTTCGAAGGCCAACCCAGCAATTGGAATTCTTTCTTTCTTTCTTCCTGATCAAATTAGTGGTCGATACTTTTTTGATGTGTAAGTGAAACGGTTCAACAAAACTCCCTAGGGCAAGGCAGCAATGGAAACCGATGGAGCACTGGGGGTGACCAGATTGATTGAGACGGAGAGAGAACGGAGTTAGACAGCATATAATAATTGGGTGCAGCTGAGCAAGGGGTGGTTCCACATGGATGATATAGCCGTGCCCCCCATGCGTTGGTACTGACAGTGGAGGGGGTCCAGTTTACATGGACGAAGATGCTGACGTTTTGGAATTGACTTAGCTCTCTATGCCGTTGCCTGTGTTTCCAAGGCGTGCTTCTGATAACTGATCCGTGTTGAATGTGTATTAATTGCTTCTTTGAGATTAAAGGTTCATTAATTCTCACTGTTTTCTTTTGTTTCCAATAAATTTGTGCCTTTTCTAGATTTGAACCCATCAAAAGCGCTTTGCAACGAGGCGGGTTCTGTTGGATTTGGGGCCAATCCGAGCCAAAGCTACCCCGTGGTTGTTAACTACATTATGCCTGTACTTTTTTGGGCCATGGCCCTAGGGGTGTAAATGGATCGGATCAGGATGATCTGAGATCCAATCATATTTGGTCGAATTTGGATTACCTCTGTTTAGATCATTAGATTGGATTGAATAATAGAATCCAATTAGAAATTGAATCAGATTTGAATTATCCCTTATCTGATTCGAAAAGATTCGATCCGATATATTATATATTTATAAATATAAATATATAATACATATATCTATGTTATTTATTTATAAATAAATAAATAAGTAAATATATATATATATATATATATATATGTATGTATATATAATGAATTTTGAGTCCTACCATATCTGATCGAATCTTCGGATTAGAACAGATCTGGCATGAACAGTGTTGGATCCAATCCGATCTATTTGCATCCCTACCTGGCCCTTGAGCAACATGTTCAAGATAGGGATGACAATAGGGCAGGTTCGGGGAGGGTTTTGTAAATTTTAGACCCTCCCTACCTCCCCAAACATTAAAAGACAGAATTTCCCAACCCTGCACTATCCTCCCAGCATTTAAGGATGAGGTGGGTTGAGATTAGAGAACATGCATCTAATTTCCTATCATTTCGTGTTTTTTATAAACAATAAATAAGCAAAACAACATAAACAAACACAAAAAATTTCCAATTATTTGATTGAACATGTACAAAGCATATAAAAGATCAATTGTCCTTCACATCACATTCAAAATGTTATTTAATTCAACACATAATATAAGTTCATATCCTCTAGTATGTTGGTATCTTAAATACAAGTACTAGGGATATCCAAATAAATTTAATATATAGATTGGGTGGATTAGGGTTCGCCCAATACCCTACTCTATCCATACATGTATTGGTTGTGAAATTCCAAAACCTGTCCGCCCCCAAAATTTGTTTTTCAAATAAAAAAGGGTAAAATACAAAAACCTCCTCTGAAATGTCTAACAATCACAAAAACCTCCCCTATCATTTTATTGTAACAAATAGCTCCCCTAAACTTTTGAGAAATTCAATAAAAACCTCCCTTCCGTCACTGACTTAGACAAAAAATGTTAACTGATACAATTTTTTCAAATACCGATTTTACCCTTTTATTACTGACCCAAATGGAAAAACGTCACTGACCACCCATGTGGCAATGGCATTGGCGCAATGACCACAAGCTTCCTCTTGAACTTTGTTACTGAGGGAACAAATCTACATCTTTATTTCCTCTGCCACGTCCGCACTACCCTGCTTCTCTTTGCATTTGTTTTATTCTCCTGGGTTGAGTAAACACAAGAACTGATGTATCACCCAATGGCTAACTAGTTGAATCCATATTCACCCATACTTTATTACAAGAACGCTAAGGAAGGAGAGAAATATGTGGAATACGGACTCCGGCCACTAGTTCCTCTGTACGCATCTACCTGAGGTCATGCCCGCCATAAATAGTTTCTTCTCTTCTACAGACTAAATAGACTAAAGCAGAAGCACAAGAACAATTTTGAGAGTTCATATGAAGTAATGGCCTTGTATTATTATTGTTTTTCCAACTCTGAAAGATAATGGAGTAAGGAAGATGCTAAAACTGCAACTATGGCTTCCAAGTCCAAGCCATATCATTCTTTCCTAGCCACTATCTCAATTCCTTTGAACACTAAAGAGAATTTTGAATGTTTATACAACACCTAGGTAAGCAGTTTCCTAGGGTCCAAAAAGTTTATACAACTACATCAGATTCATTGTTTGGTAATGCTTTTGTTATAACTTTGCCATGTGATCTCTAACAAGAGACAGAGAGCCATCCTCTAGTTTGTCAAGTCACATCATATCTTGTCTATTTTTTTTGGGTTCTTTCCTCATAAAATCTCCTTTGCACAGCAAACTAGTCAAATTAGCCATTGACGATTCTGAAATTGGGTTGAAGTTCCGAGAAAAATACGAAGCAAAATTGCTGAGCAGCGGTTAGCCCTGAAGAAAGCATAGACTAACAGATTAAATGGAGCCAAATGGATTGAAGATTCTGAAATTCTGAAAGTGCAGATGCGTGACATCAATGATAAAGGTATTCCAAAATGCCTTTTGGATGACAGATGTCCCCTCTTTCATTAGAATGAGAGTTGTTTAATGGCCATGGTTGTAGCTAGCTCATGCTTATTCATTAGCGGAAATGAGGGAAATTGGGAGATGTTGCTCAGGGCAAACATGGTATTTTATGGTTTTTTGTAAACGATGCCACAAGGGTAATTTTGTAAATGTATACGTTTTTTGTCTAGGTCAATGACAGAAGTGAGGTTTTGGTTGAGTTTCTCGATAGTTCAGGGGCAGTATTTATTACAATTAAACTATAGGGGATGTTTTTATGATTGTTAGAAACTTCAGGGGAGGTTTTTGTATTTTACCAAAAAAAAAACTGTGGGACAGATACCATGTAGAGTGGAAATTGCAATGCCATTTGGATGATACTTGCCAAGTTTTTTTTTTGTTTTATTTTGTAAGCAAAGGATCCATTGGAAACAGTAAAAATTAAGGGTACAAAATAAGACCCCTCATACAGAAATATGAGTTATGCCTCGGAGGGAGAGGTCTAGGGATTAAAATATGAGTTCTATTTACATTGGCCCTTTTTGCTATGTTATGAGCAGGACCCACATCATTTCTATTTACATACATCATTTTTAGTTCCACAAAAAAAGAAATCAGATACTTGATGTGCTCGATCAATGCCTGTTCATTCCACCTTATGTTTCCTGTGGTTCCTCTGAACTTTAGCAAAATTTTATTTGCATCTGACAGAATAGTAGCTTAACTGATACCCAGCAAAATGAGTTTTCCTAGGCGTCTGATGATTGCCCAGAGGTCAGTTTCTGAGGCATTAAAGGCCTTGATAGATGTGCGGTGTGAGATCCTGTTGATAGAGTGTTGAACGTGTTTTATTGGGAGGTGATCTGAAATCCATAGATGTTGAGGTCATTGCAATGGAGGTCAGTTTAGGGGAGGGGATATATTGTCCTTGATCGCATTGGCTTCTCACATAGCACACCCCACGCACGACCCCACATCACATTTCAACCATGCATTAGAAACATCAGTGCATGACAAGTACTGGAGATGTTCTAAATGGAGACCGGATCTGCTCCTCACACCTGGCACCTCACAGGCACCTCACGCACATCCTACCATGCATTGGGAACATCTCCCGTACTTATCAATTATTATTCACGGGAGATGTTCTCAATGCACGGTGGATGTAAATACATATTGAGATGTGAAGTGGGGTTCGTTTTGTTGGAAGTCAATCCGTCCATCACTCCTCTCCTCCCAGGGTTAGACAATTTTAATTCAGACCCATTTGACCCACCCAGTTTACCCATATGCACCCATTTAATTGGTGGTGGTGGGTCAAGTGACCCGTTTGTGTCAGGGCGGGTTTGGTTGAGGATATCAATCGACTCATCATTTTGGGCAAAGGTTCTAAGCGTGACGGGATCTGTTCCTCACAAATGGGCACCTTACAGGTACATCCACCGTGCATTGGGAACATCTCTCGTGAATAATAATTAATAAGTACGAGAAATGTTCCTAATGCATGATTGGATGTGCGTGTAAGACGCCAGTGAGGCGCGAGGTATAAGGAGCAGATCCAGTCTCGTTCTAAGCAAGCTTAAGATTGTATTCAAGAAAGTTGGGGTCACGTTTGAGTGGTTATTCTGATGACCCCAACTTTTTTGAATAGAAGAGGCAAGGATTTGAGTCTGTTAATTTTTTGTCAATGTTTGGATGGTTGATAAAGAAAATTAGATGGCACTCGAAGGGCATTTGTGTTTTTTTCAAATGCCACTTAACAGCTGGTTAAAGCTAGTTAATAGCAGGTACTAGATTGTCATGTTTTGAATGTTCGAGTACTGAATTGTCACATTTTAAAGTTTGGGGACCAAAGTGGTACTAGGCCCAAAGTACGGGGTACTAATCGGAAATTTTTCCTAATAATTATTGTGTTCTTATAATTTTAGGGCAACAAATGGATCTAAACGAATTCGGTAATGGGTATATCTGATCCAATTTGATAAGAAATCTGATTGATCCAAATCCAATAAAAATTTATTAGATTTTTAGAGTATGATTTGGATTTGGATTTGAATTCCAATATCTTATTGGATATTCAAATCTGATTTAATTTGAATTGTAATAAAAAACTTGATGATATAATATAATTAATTTATACAATATAATTATATAAATGGCAAATTTCTTAAAGTATCCTTATGTTTTAGCTAATTGAGTAAGTGTGCCCTTATTGTTTGAAAATTGACTAATAATACCCCTAATAAACCCACATACATGTGAGATCACATGACGTTTAAAATTCTTTAAAAACCCAATATTACCCCCTCCCTCCCCTTCGTCTGACCGGCAACACCTTCCTCCTCAAACCCCTGGTCTATTTTCTCTTACCTCTATTTTTTTCTCTCTTACCTAGGGTTGTGTATGTGTAATTGCTCGGAGAAACAATTATCCTCCAGCAAACCAGAAAACAGAACCAGATTTAATAAAAAAAAACCAGAAAATAGAACCAGATTTAATAAAAATAGGAAACCAAAAAACTAGAACAAGAAACAACCCTTAGATGGGCAGCTTTCAAGACCAATTATCCTCCGGCAAAGGCGGTTGTTGATCAGCTTCCCAGGGGTGATTCGAGAGGTAAGTAGCCCCTCTTTGCTAATTCCTGCCATAAAATCAATTGTGTCGTTGGCTCGCACCTTCCTTGCAAGAGAGAGGCTACAAAAGCTGCCATTGCTCTGGAGAAGTTTGCTTGTCCTGAAAATTTCCTTTGCGCGGAGCATTCAAAGGTGATCAACAATAGTCAAAACAAGATTCAAGGGCCGGCATCCACCCTTCTCAAACCAATCTGAGCATCTGGGTTGTCTACCTCTCTCTACAAAGCCCAACAAAAATTTCAAGAAATCATAAACTAGATTCAAGGGCTGATAGCCAAGAAATCGTGAAACATAAATTTCAAGAAAGCTTTGGAGAAATTTTCAAAATAAAACCCTTTTCTCGTTGGTATAGCTAATCACAATGACATGGTGACCCAGTAATGATCGGTATTTTCGTAAGAAAGAGGACCGAGTTGGGGACTCTCTCTCTCTCTCCATCTTCTTTATCTGGCCACTATCTCTCTTCGTGTCAAAGCCCTCACCGCTGCAACTTCAAGCGGCAGTGGCATTTTTTTTGCTTGCTCCCCCAATCTCTCTCTCTCTCTTTACTCTCTCTCCCCCACTTTCGCCCTTTCACTAATTCTCTGCAATGTCATCTTCACGAACAAGCTCTCCCTTGCCCTTTCACTCATAATGCAAATAAGAGGGAAAAGACAACAAAACAACTCTCTCTGTCTCTCTCTCCTTCTTCAACCGCACCTCCCCTGTTTTTCCTCCCCTACCATCACCGCGAACCTCCCTCACCGGACAACGTGCATTTGAAATCTAAACAAGACATCATTTCTAATCTAGGTTTCAGATCAGAAACAATAATTTTTTCTCTCAGATCTCTATTACCGTCAATCTCTTCGGATTTATCTCAGATCTGGGTTCAAATCAGAAACAATACAAGATGATCATTTTTTTTCTCTCAGATCTCCACTGCCATCATTTCTCCGTGGCTCCATTAGGTTGAGTTTAAAGGTAAAACAATCATTTTTCATTTTTAATGTTTAGACAATTGTTAGGAACAGTACGGATAGCATCTGCCAATTTTTAAACAGTAAGGATATACTTAATCAATTAACTAAACCATAAGGGTAATTTAAGAAATTTACCCTTATATAAATAATATATAATATATAATATTTCATAACTAATGGATTGAGTCAGGTTGTGGGGGATCAGATCAGGGTATATTAGAATTCGATTCATTAACTAAACAGATCGACTTCTTCAATCCAATCCAATCCGATTTATTAGAATAAAGGGGGTATCTGAATCTAGTTCTTATAAAATCGAATTTAGATTCAAATCGAATCTGATCTGACTTATTTCTAACCCTATTTTATAAATTTGTTTCTTTTTTTTTTATCAAATTTGTGTTTTTTTTTTCTGTAATTTCCTTGGATTAGGCTCCGACCAATGACCAAAAGCCTATTGCATTGCATTATATTATCCTACAATATAAAAAATCAATTATTAATGTCATTCTTCCTTATTCCAAAGACTATTTATGACAAGATCTCTTCTCTTGAGAGGATGCTTTGATGGGGTAGATTCTCAAGTGGCCATAATAAGGTTTATTAATTGAATTGGTCCCAAGTCAAATAAACTTGTTGGGAGCCTAGGATTCCATGAGCTTTACCTTTTCAATCTGGCCTTCTTATCAAAATTAGATTGAAGGCTCATGTCAAAAGAAAAGAAGATAGTTTACAGATTCGAGTCAAAGATTTCTCTTAGAGATAATTTCCGTAATAATGGTTAATGGGCATGGATAAGTATTCTAATTGACAAATCTCCCCATGGCCCAATCCACCTATGCATTGAGAACCTCTAGGGTTAACCATAGGCCCACAATCTTAAAATCGTATAATATAGGAATCGAAGGGATCATCCCATATGGAGAAACCTTTACCCACGTTACATGGATGTTCCCAATTCACGGGTGGATTTATGAATTGGGCGGTGTGGCACGTGTGGGGTGCCCTCTATTGGGGAGCCAATCCAAACTTCCGGTGATGTAGGTAAAGGTATTTCCATTTGGGATGATCCTTAGATTCTCTCGTTTGATGGTTTCATGATTGTAAACTGTGCTTTGAACCTAGTAAACCTGCTAATGTCAATATGTTGTAGCTAATAAAGTTGCACATATTTCATTGGGTAGAGGAAATTGGGATAATAAGCTTTATTAGGCTTATGATCAGTATCTTAAAAATCAAATTGGAGACTAACCCATGTTTTATTTGGGCGACGGACTGACGGGTCACCAGTTCGACCATCTCGGTTGAACGAATCAACCCGGGATGAGTATGTTAGGTCAAGGCTATCCTATTTAAAATTAAAGATGGAGATTGTAGAGTAATCTTTCATACCTCAAAATAAAGTGGAATAAACAGTACTAAGAAAAACCTCAAGTTAATAAAGTGGAATCAAAATTTCTATCCAATCAATAATAATTTTAGAGAATGGTTCCTTTAAAACAGAAACAATGAAAAGTAAATTAATAAACAATTAACTAATGGGGCTTAATCCTTGTTCTGATCAATTCGCTAGATGAACGAATTCTCTATTCTCTTCCCACATCCAAGAAAATCTACAAAAAGGTTTTTTCCTCGGTGTCTGAAAATTTAGAAAGGAAATGAGTACACTAATCATTAATTCACAATCCATCTCATTAGTCTAATCAAGTAAGTATGAGAAATCACTATATAATAATTTGATAGCTGATAATGCGCGATCTGGTCAAGTTCTAGTTGCCGGTTATCTCACCTCCGACAGAGCTGAAGTTGCCTGAAACAAGGAAGGAACTGGAGACTTCCGGGGAGGAACCCGGTTGGAACACTCCGAAGCTCAAGTTAGTGCTCTTGAGAAGGCAAGAGGAAACAATGGATTCCAAGACTAGAAAGCGCAAAATATTACATACCTTCTTCCCCATCAGATGGGGGCCTTTATAGTCACCTTGTATGCTTACTTCCGAACCCCTGTCAGTTCGGGTATCAGTACCTCTGCCAGATCGGGTCACTTCTTCTACCATATCGGGTGTCATAACCTCCACTGCCAGTTGCCAGTTGCCAGTTGCCAGTTCGGGTGTCATAACCTCCACTGTTCCTTGTCAGGGCCGTCCCTGCCACGTCTGAGATGGCGGTGGCAGGTGGCCGTTGGGGGGGGGCTATCATGTGTCGGACCCCTAACCGGTCAGGTGCGCCGCCTCCGTGTATGGGCTTTCTGGGCGTCAGGTACGGTTCAGTCAGGCGACTTGGTGCCAAAGTGGTGTGCGAGGTGGTCTTGAGTTCGGACAGAAGTATGGCCCGAACTGCCCTTGGGTGGGCAGTCCTGGTCTTTGCCTTTTGTGCTTTTTGTAAGGCTCAGGACCTTGAAGGGAGAGCTCGGGTTCCTCCTTGGGGAGCTCGGGGCTCTTCAGTTCAGAGCTCGGGTTGGAGGCTCCCCTTTAGGGGAGCTGACTTTTTGCTTGGAGCTCGGGTTGTGGGGCTTGCTGTCGTGCCGAACTGGCGTTTCTGCCAGGTCACTCTCGGTTGCTTCCATGTGTCGTATGGCCAAGGGGTCTGGTCAAATCTTCCTCCATCAATTGCCCCCCACTCCCCATGCTCGGGGTCTTGACCCGGCGTGGGGAGTTCACGGGATGACAGGTGGATTTGCCTCAGGACACTCTGGTCTCGGTCTAGGACTTCTCTGGTCTGACCCGCTTGTGTTCCTGGCCCAACCGGGGTTGGCTTGGTTTGTCTAGGGGTCAGTCCCGGTTCGCGTGTAGCTCGCGCGCGCAAATGATTTCAAATTTTCAAACTTTTGAATGTGCGCGCCAAACAATTTCAAATTTTTGAATGTGCGCGCCAGAGTGCCTTTTTTTCGAGGAGTGCGCAACTGACTTTGCGGGGAGCCGTTGGATGGCTTCGATCTTGGCCGTTGATGCACGGGTCCAGTGGCTTTAAATAGTGGGGGGACCCCCAGTCACTTTCCTCTGTTATCCTTCAACGTTTGTTCCTTGAGCTCGCGTCCATGCCTGTCAGCTCGCGTCACTCGTTCGTAGTCCGATAGCTTTTCCTGGTGAGTCCTTAGCCCTTTGTTTCGATGTCTTGCTCGGGTAGTTTACATAATCTCCTGGGGGGGGGTCCGATGCTGGTTCTACGAACCGAGCTGCTGCCACCGACAGCCTTAGTGAGTCCGAGGCGGGGCCCGAGGTAGAGTTGGAGGAAGAGCTCGAGTTCCAGCTCGTATACCGAGTCACCTCGGGTAGTTTGGCATCCACCTCCCGTCGAGGTCGGGTGCCAGATAAGTTCAGACCTTCCACTATGATGCCCGAAAGGCTTTGGTCCCTTATTGTCCAGTACAACCTGCCCGGGGAGTATACTTACTTCGTACCTTCGGGCGACTTTCCTTGGGAGCACGGTTCAGATGAGATCGTGATATTCCGGGAGCAGCTTGTTGCTGGGCTGCGCCTTCCCTTTCATCCTCTTATCGTCGAAGTCATGAACCACTTCGGCATTACTATAGGTCAGCTCCACTCGAACTCTGTTCGTAACCTTGTTAGGACTATCTCCCTGTGCTGCGAGCACTGCCTTCCTCTAGACCTGGAAGTCTTTTCAGCTATCCTCATGCTCAAAAAACAGGCGGGTCCACTTCGGCGTTACTATAGGTCATCTCCACCTGAACTCTATTCGTAACCTTGTTGGGACTATCTCCCTATGCTGCGAGCACTGCCTTCCTCTAGACCTGGAAGTCTTTTCAGCTATCCTCATGCTCAAAAAACAGGCGGGTCCCCTGCCCGGGCGTAGGAGGGCATACTACTTGTCACCTCACTCGAGCTTCAAGCTCTTACATGACCTTCCAAACAAGGTCCCGACATGGAAGCAGGACTACTTCGTGGTTCGAAGTGCTATGGGGTGGCCGTTTCCTATTGAGTGGGGTTTGGCCGCTCCTGACCCCGGTGTCGCATTAGATGAAGGGCCTCTGGGACTGGGCCCGGCAAGGGCTCAAATGCGAAGTCTACCTGACGGAGGACAAGCTTATTCAGGCTGGTCTGAGTTCGGGTAGGTTTCTTGCTCAGACGAAGATACTTGCTTTTGCTTTTATTCCCATCTTTTGATGCCGAGCTCCCTTTCGCAGGTGTTGTGGAGGCACAGAAGACCCGAGGTGCGAACTTGTTCGCTAGCATGAAGAGAAGGAAGCGAGCTGCTAAGCGGGTCCGCGCCGATCCCTCCCTGGTTGCGGAGCTCGAGGCACCGAGAATGGAGCCTCCTGGGGAGTCCGAGGTGCCTCCTTCAGTTTGGAAAGCGGCAAGGGCTCCCTATGCCGACACTGCCTATGCCCGGGCTGTGCCTTCGGGCTCGGGAAGTCACGAGGAGGTTGGGAGCGTGCTAACGCCGAGTTATGCTCTACGAAAAAGTAAGAAGGCCATTTGCCCTGAGGAGGTCGCGCAGTGGTTCGATCTTCCTACAAATCTCACAGGCGCTCGTGCCGCAACTCACGCCATGGTGGTAAGTCGGGGTAGTGTTTTGTTTTTTTTTTTTTTTTTTTTGTTTTTTTTACCGAGCTGATTTGTCCTCGTTCTGGCAGGTGAACTCCTCTATTCATGCCTTGGAAATTCAGGCGGAGAGGGGCTTGAAGCGAGCAGAAGCTGCCGAAGCGGTTTCCCGTGCTGCGCAGGCCGAGCTGTTGAGGTCTCAGAGGGACAAAGAGGCTTTAGGAATGGTGGTGAGACATATGGCCGACCTGAAGTTGGACCTGGAGCATCAGGTCGAGTATCTTTAGGAAGATATTAGGGAGAAGACTCAGATCTTTTCTCAGGCCGTCGAGGAGGCGAAGGTGAAAGCCGTCGCGGATTACATCGCTTTGCCGCACTTTGACGACATGATGGTGGGCTCGTACAGAAGGGGTTTCAAGTTGAGCCGATGGATGATAAGGAACACGTACCCCGAGCTCGATGTTAGTGCCATAACCACCTCGCGCATCACTCAGGAGATGGTTGCCATAGCTGATGACGATGCAGATTCTGAAGACGAGGCAGGTCCTTCGAGTGTTGTCGAAGTCCCTTCTGAAGGCGAGGAAGATTGACCTCCGGGCTTGTGAGCTCGCTTGTTGTTTTTTGTTTGTCTTTGCTTTTTCTTTTTAAACACTATAAAGCAAACATTTAGTAATGAAGTACTTTTTCTGTTCAAAAGTGTTGTGCAAACATTCTTCTTTTGTCGAAGTGACTATATACCCGAGCTGCTAGACTTAGGCCCTAAGGCGAGTTAACATAGTAAGGTTATGTGCCCGATCTGTTCTCTACCCGGGTTAGCCTACAGGCTGAATTGAGCCCTGGGCTAGGCACCTCGGGATTCATACTTGTGCAGATTGCTTTTGTTGATGGGGTGCCGAGGTCATCTTCAGCTCGGCATTCTGCCCCTTTCGGTGCCGAGGCCCTTAGCTTGGCATTCTGGGCCTTAGGGTGCCGAGGTCTTTGTTAGCTCGACATTCTGGGCCTTAGGGTGCCGAGGTCTTTGCCAGCTCGGTATTCTGGCCCTTAGGCTCTGGAAGGGGCTCATGGCCTGCTTAGTTTGATAATTTATAGGTAAAATCGTCTCAAGTTGACGATGTTCCATGCCCGGGGTATTTGTTTACCTTCCAGGGTCTCGAGCTCGTATGCTCCCCCGAGTACTCTCTTCACTCGGTAGGGTCCTTCCCAGTTCGGCCTGAGTTTGCAAACGTCGGGCTCAGGTACCATGATTTTGCGGAGGACCAGGTCGCCGACGCAAAAGTTTCGTTTCTTAACTCTGGCGTTGTAGTACCGAGCTACCCTTTGCTGGTATGCTGCGGTTCTGATGTATGCGAGGTCCCTCACCTCGTCAAGTAGGTCGAGGTTGGTACGTAGCTCGTCGTTATTAGCATTGTCGCTGTATGCTTCCAACCGAAGTGAGGGGATTTCGACTTCGGCTGAGATGACTGCCTCCGTGCCGTAGGTGAGGTTGAAGGGAGTTTCTCCAGTGGCAATCTTCTCTATAGTTCGGTATGCCCATAGGATGTTGGGCAGCTCGTCTGCCCATAACCCTTTAGCTCAGTCTAGCCTGGCCTTTAGTCCGTGGAGGATAGCTCTGTTCGTGACTTCTGTCTGACCGTTTGCTTGTGGGTGCGCAACCGACGTGAAGTTTTGCCGGATCCCCATGCCCTGGCACCATTCTTGGAATTTGATGTCTTCGAACTGCTTGCTATTATCGGGTATTAGCACCCGAGGTAGCCCGTTGCGGCACACTATGTTCTTCCAGAAGAAGTTCTGGACGTTTCGAGCTGTGATGGTTACGAGAGTTTCAGCTTCAACCCACTTGGTGAAGTAGTCTACTGCCACTACTAGGAACTTCCTTCCTCCTGTTGCTGGCGAGAATGGCCCGAGTAGGTTGATACCCCATTGTGCAAAGGGCCATGGGTTGGTGAGGTACTTGAGGTCGGCGGCGGGCTGATGGTGAATATTGGCGTGCTTTTGGCACTTCTCACACTTCTTGATTAGCCCGACGACGTCTGCTTTCATTGTTGGCCAATATACCCCTGTCGTAGTGCCTTCTGAGTGACGGCCCTGTCCCCCAAGTGTCCGCCACATAGTCCTTCATGAATGTCGCGGAGTACGAGCTCGGCTTCGGGAGGTCGCAAGCAGCGCAGGTAGGGGAGCGTGTAGGATTTTCGGTACAGTCGTCCATCTATCATGACATACTTGGCTGCCTGACGCTCTACCCTCCTGGCGGCGTTGCATTCTGCAGGGAGTGTTCCATGTAGCAGGAAGCTCGCGAGTGGGTCAATCCAGCTCGGTTCTGCTTGGGCGATAGGAGCGACCTCCTCTGCCCCCTGGAGAATGGTAGGCCGAGGTAACTCCTCTATGTACACAGTTCTCATGGTGTTGTTGCTGGTGCCTACTAGCCGGGACATGGCGTCAGCCTCAGTGTTCTCTGACCTTGGGATTTGCTTGATGAAGTATGAGTGGAAGCTAAGCATTGCCTCTTTTACCTTTGGCAAGTAGGCGATCATAGCTGGCTCGCGGGCTTCGTATTCCCCTGTAACTTGGTTGACCACGAACTGGGAATCACTGTAGATAACTATGTGTTTTGCCTTTACTTCTTGCGCCAGAGCTAGCCCTGTTATCAACGCCTCGTATTCCACCTCATTGTTGGATGCCGCGAACTCGAAGCGTAGCGCGTACTCCAGTTTCGTGACACTCAGTCCGCGAAGAACTACACCGACCCCGCTGCCCTGCTGATTTGAGGAGCCATCTACGTGAAGGATCCAAGGCTCTTCATCCCAGTTCGCGCTCGGCCTAACCAGGAGAGATACCGAACTTGGTGCGATCTCGCGGTGCTCGAAATCAACCGGCCCAAGAGCACCGAGACCGAGCTCACCCAAACTGGGAGCCTCGTGCTCAACCGGGCTGAGGACCTCGGAGCTGAACGTGCATTCTGCAACAAAATCCGCCAAGGCTTGAGCTTTTATAGCGGTTCGGGGCTTATACTAGAGATCGTACTCACTGAGTTCGATGGCCCACTTCGTCAATCGTCCAGAGACCTCGGGCTTGAGTAATACTTGCCTCAAGGGTTTGTCGGTGAGGACGCTGATGGTATGAGCTTGGAAATATGGGCGGAGTTTGCGGGCCGCAATGACCAGCGCATAGGCTAGCTTTTCTATTTCTGGATACCTTGTTTCTACTCCCTGTAATATCTTACTAACATAGTAGATGGGTCGTTGGACCCGATCTGCTTCCTTTATCAGTACCGAACTGACCACTTCATCGCTTGCCGAGAGGTACAGTTCTAAAACATCGCCCTCTTCAGGCCTGGCCAACACCGGGATGCTGGTGAGGTATTTCTTGAGCTCGTCAAGTGCGAGTTGGCAGTTCGGGTTCCACTCGAATCCTTTGCCTTTTATATCCTTGAAGAAGGGCAGGCAACAGTCTGCTGATTTAGACATGAAACGACTCATAGCGTCTATCCTGCCGTTTAGCCTCTGAACCTGTTTTACTTTTCGGGGTGGTCTCATATCTAGGATAACATTTATTTTGACGGGTTGGCCTCAATGCCACGCCAGTTGACGATGTAACCTAGGAACTTACCCGAGGTGACACCGAAGACACACTTGTTTGGGTTTAGTTTCATGCTAAATTGACGCAGAATTTGAAAGACGGAATGCAAGTCTTGTATTAATTCATGCAAAAATAGTGTCTTGACGACCATGTCGTCTACATAGCATTCTATCTTCGTTCCAATTAAGGGCTGAAACAACTTATTCACGAGTCTTTGGAAGGTCGCCTCGGCATTTTTCAGTCCGAAGGGCATAACCTTGTAGCAGTACAGGCCGAACTCAGTTATGAAGGTGGTTTTTTCCGCGTCGGACGGGTTCATCCTGATTTGGTTGTAGCCTGAGTAGTCATCCAAGAAGCTTAGCAACTCGTGTCTCGAGGTCGCGTCCTCTAGGCGGTCGATCCTGGGGCGGGGGAAGCAGTATTTCGGGCAAGCTTGGTTTAGGTCGGTGTAGTCGACGCACATGCGCCACTTGCCGTTTGCCTTTTTTACCAGAACTGGGTTGGCTACCCAGCTCGGGTAATGAACTTCCCTTATGAAGTCTGCTGCAAGGAGGTTCTCGACCTCCTCATCGACCGCCCTCCAGCGTTCTGGGGCTAAGTTGCATCTCTTCTGTCTAATGGGTCTGACTATAGGGTCAGTATTGAGCTTGTGAGTTTTGAGCATAGGGTCTATGCCAGGCATTTTTGCCGCGAACCAAGCGAAAACATCTAAATTACTGAGTAAGAAGCGTACCGGTTCGAACCGCAGGGGTTCTTCTAGGGATGCTCCGACCTGAAGTAATCTGGCGGGGTCTTCCGCCGTGGTAGAGATGGGAACAGTTTCTTCTGTTGGTGCAACTTGCTCCTTGTTCTGTTCCGTTGGTCGCTCTAGTTCGAGGTCGCTGGTTACTTTGGCCTTTCCTTTGAGGTTAGCAACGTAGCACTTGCGGCCTCCTGCTTTTAAGGCGTTGGGAACTTCATGGCCAAATAGTAAGTGGACACCACTGCTTTTAAGGCGTGGATGATCGGCCGACCTACTATGGCATTGTAGGGGGAGAGGGTCGTGGCCACCAAGAAGTCGTGACTGAGTCTTACCGTACTAGGCCACGTGCCGACTTCCACAGGTACTGTGACCTTTCCCAGGGGTCTGACCTCTTCTCCGCTGAAGCCGACCAGCGGGGTGTTTGCGGGCTTCAAGTCACTCTCTCAAAACAGGAGTTTGTCGAAGGCCGCTTTAAAGAGGATGTCTGCCGAGTTGCCGGAGTCAACGAGTACCCGTCGGACTTCGAAGTCGTTGATCTTCATCTTTATGACAAGTGCGTTATCGTGGGGGTAGTGGACCCTGCGCGCATCATCTTCGGTGAAGAATATGGGGTCTTTCGTCCTAGGCCGCTTCGGGAGATTTCGCTCTTCTCTGGCGGCCTCCTGGGTTGGTACGCTAGCTGCTGCCGAGGTGCACCCTGCCACGATCGATCCTCTAACGATCACGTGGATTGTTCCCCGAACTGGTCTTTCCTCCTAGGGCTGCTTCTGTGGTTCTGTTGGCCGGCTACTGGACTCGGGAGCTTCTTTGCTGTGCTCTCCCGGCCGACCTGGCTTATTACTATTATTATTATTATTATTGTGCTGCACAAAATTTCGTAGATATTCGTGATGGATAAGTTCCTCTATCTTGTCGCGGAGATTATTACAATGCTCGGTGCTATGACCGTGGTCCCTATGGAAGCTGCAGTACACATTTTTATTCCTTTCATTCGGGTTTCCCTTCAGACGAGGTGGCCACTTCACATACGGGGCATCTTTGATCGTCATTAAGATCTCGGCCCGCTTTGCGTTTATGGGTGTATAGTCCGTCCGAGCTGCTAAGGGAGCTCGGACCGGCTGGCTTGGCTTCGTCTCCCGAGCTGGGTCTTTCCTTTTTCTGTCATCTGGGTTGGGGGGCTCGCCTTCCCTCTTCCTCTTCTCGATCCCGCTTTCAGTCCTTTGGTTGATCTCCTCCTCTATTCTCATGAATTTGTTCGCGAGCTTGAGGAATTCAGCCACGGTCGCGGGCTGGTTAACTACCATGTGCCACTTGAACTCCTTGTGTGTCACTCCTCTCTTGGTTTCCATGAGTTGCATCGTGGGGTCCAGGTGCGGTATCTGCAAGCATGCGTCATTGAACCGCTTGATGTAGCCCCGGATGGATTCTCCTTCTCTCTGGACTACTCCGAAGATGCTCTCCTCGGTTCGGGGGCACCGTTTGCTGGTGACAAAGTGCGCGATGAAGACCTGCACGAATTGGGTCCAGCTTCTTATTGACCCGAGGGCCAGGTTCCTATACTAGGTGCGGGCCACCCCCTGAATGGGGTAGTGAAGGTCACGCACATGCAGGATTCACTAGCCCTTGCCAGGTGCATTTGGGACTGGAAGGCATCGACATTGTCGTTGGGGTCGAAGGACCCATCATACTTGTCTAGAGAGGGGAGTTTGAAATCTTTGGGCATGGGGACTGCAAGGAGTTCTGACGAGAGGGGGGGACTGAGAGAATAGGGGCATCTTTTACCTCGTTCGAGCTTGTCTCTTCTTTACCTTGGAGCTCGGGTAGGACGCGGGTGGTAGTTCGGCGACTTCGCCGGCGTCTTCGTTGCTGCTTAGAGGGCCTGGTATTGGCGCTGCTGGCCTCGGTGTTGCCGAGCTCGATGGGCCCGGATTGTTGGTAGTCTGCCGCTAGGACACCGAATCTGTTCCCTGTGAGTGGGGGCTCAAACTTGGAGTGCCGAGGTGCTGACTTGACTGGCAAGGAGGTTCCTGATCCGCCGCCGAGCTACGAGGCGGGGGTGATTAGTCTTTCCCTCCTGCCCGGGGATGAGGCCTGGCTCTTGGAAGGGTTCTGAAGTTGGGAGGCTTCTCCTCGGTGAAGGCGTCCACCCTGAGGGGCGGGCTTAATTGGCTTCGGAGTGGGGTGCCGAGGTGGAAGCTATGGTTGGTTCAGAGGCAGTTGGGGGAACTGTTGTTGATAGTGATACTGAGAGATGTGGTGCAGTACTTGGTGCTGCTGGAGCTGATGCTGCTGGAACTGCTGCATTTGGGCTTGCATTGCCCACATGCACTGCATCAAGTCATCAAACTAGTTTTGGCTAGTCGCCAGAGGGATAGTAGTTGGTTCGGTGAAGGTTGCCTCGAAAGGGAGAGGAAGGGGAACATTCACAGGTGCCACCATGTTTGGTGCGTTGAGGCTAGGGATTCCGTCCGTCGATAGGGGGACGATGAACTGTCCTATGCAGACAGTGGCGGGTTGGGGGTGTTACCCTTCAGCATTCAGGTCGGCGTTGTGCCTGCTGTTGCTGGGAGAAGCCATGGAAGCTAAGGTTTCTTCGAGAGAGAGAGAGAGAGAGTTAAAGGTTAGGGGAGGCTTTTTGAAGTCTTCCCACAGACGGCGCCAAATGATGATGTGCGATCTGGTCAAGTCCTAGTTGCCGGTTATCTCGCCTCCAAAAGAGTTGAAGTTGCCTGAAACAAGGAAGGAACTGGAGACTTCCAGGGAGGAACCCGGTTGGAACACTCCGAATCTCAAGTTAGTGCTCTTGAGAAGGCAAGAGGAAACAATGGATTCCAAGACTAGAAAGCGCAAAATATCACATACCTTCTTCCCCGTCAGATGGGGGCCTTTATAGTCACCTTGTGTGCTTCCGAACCCCTGTCAACTCGGGTATCATTACCTCTGCCAGATCGGGTCACTTCTTCTGCTAGATCAGGGATCATTTCGGGTGTCATAACCTCCATTGTTCCTTGTCAGGGCCGTCCCTGCCACGTTTGAAATGGCGGTGGCAGGTGGCCATTGGGGGGGGGGCTGTCATGTGTCGGACCCCTAACTGGTCAGGTGCGCCGCCTCCGTGTATGGGCTTTCTGGGCGTCAGGTACGGTTTAGTCAGGCGACTTGGTGCCGAAGTGGTGTGCGAGGTGGTCTTGAGTTCGGACAGAAGTATGGCCTGAATTGCCCTTGGGTGGGCAGTCCTGGTCTTTGCCTTTTGTGCTTTTTGTTAGGCTCAGGACCTTGAAGGGAGAGCTCGGGTTCCACCTTGGGGAGCTCGGGGCTCTTCAGTTCGGAGCTCGGGTTGGAGGCTCCCCTTTGGGGGAGCTGAATTTTTGCTCGAAGCTCGGGTTGTGGGGCCCGCTATCATGCCGAGCTGACATTTCTGCCAGGTCACTCTCGATTGCTTCCACGTGTCGTATGGCCAAGGGGTTTGGTCAAATCTTCCTCCATCAATAGCCAATAGCAAATCCTTTATAGGAAAACACATATAGGCTCAAATATACATTCAATTGGAACTAATAACTTAAATATTTACAAAACTAAAAACAAAACTTACTAGAAAAAAATGGTTAGACACATATAACATGAAATGCATAACCGATTTCACATAACATATTCAAAAAGTAAAGTATGAGCACTCTAACCCTAATGGCAATCTCTAGAGCCAAATATAAGTCCTATGGTGAGGACCTAGAACAGACTAGCTTATGTGTTAAACAATGTATGCCCTTAGCTTCAATTAGATTGATGCACATAAACATTTATCTGTAAATGAATAAAATACATTATTGTTTTATGTTAATAATGGTATGTTTTCTGTGAATTATCCTTTAAATTTGACACTTATGAGATTTGTGTTAGTTTAGATTGTCCTCAGCTATTCAATAGACTTGGGAAGTTTATCCTGACAAGGTTGACACTGATGCGCTACCAAATAATTGGAGCAGTTTGTCTTACCTACTAGGATTAGACCCTAAGCACATGTTGTGGGTGTTTGAAAGAAACACTGAAATCAAACCAATTTTCAGTTATGCCTTAGACCAGAAAGATGGGCAAAACTAGAAAGTTACACATAACCCCAGACTTGATTATGATATTACACTAAGTCGTGGATTAGATTGCCTTTGATGTGCTAATTAGTGAGATTCATCATGGGTCAAAATATCTAGGCATGTTGGGGCAATTTGAAAAATTACTTAAGTAGGTGATCATAGTTATAGGATCGACCTCTTTGTCAAACAAAGTGAATATCAGGTTTTGTTCTCTCTCTGATGGAAATCTAAACTGTCGTAGTGGATTTCATTTATATGTTTGAAATTTGGTTTTACAAAATATATTTGTATGTTATTATACTACTATTTTATGAAAAAATGTTTACAAAAGGTTTTAATCTTGGGATCCATCCGAGTAGAGAATGTAACACTGTATCTTGTAGTCAAGGGAAATGTTATTTTTTGTGGGCAGTGTTCTAATGATTATGAGTGGAGAGGTTAAGTGTGAGAGACCATTATAGGATTGATTACCTAATGGGTTTTATTTCACATAAGTCCATTAACCTTGGGTCTTTATAGGGTGTTTAAATCCAATGATCATTTAGGTGTAAATGTTGGGCCCAAACTGAGCCCATGTTGATTAGCTCAGGGGTTTACTGCCCTAAGCAATGAATTCGTCTAAGAGGTGGGGCTAAATCCTCATGGGCTTGTGTGAGACCTTTGTGGGGTCCCATACCATACAATATCAGGCCCAAAGTGGCTATGCTACACCTAGGGATGTGAACCATTAAAGAAAATGGGCCAAAGGCCCATTACTAATGAGATTAGTTAAGTTGTCACATGACAATTTAAGTTGTCATGTGATTTGGGTCAAAACTGGGCATGGTTCTGGGTATGGAGCACCTATCCTCTTAAGAGGATAATTCTTATCTATTAAAAGAGTCCAAACCCAAATCAAAATTGGATAATTTCCTAATTAGATTAGGAGATTGCTCCATAAAAGGGGATTAAGAGGGAGATGGCAAAAACAACTAGTATTCCTCCTCTCTTACTCTCCCCTCTTCTCTCTTCTCTCCCAGAAAGCCCAATTCAACCTAGGCATTGAAAGAACTGAATTTTATTAGTTTTCCCACTATGCTTTTGTATGAAAAACATTGGGGAAATCAGGCTAGAAAATCCTAGTCAATCCAAGGCAGTTGATAGCAATTTTGCATAAAGCAGTGTTACTAAATTGGCTTCTCATTCACCATGCCATCTTCAGTTGGATGCTGGTTTTTGGGACTGATTTTGAGTGTGAACTATCACTATGGGAGCTACGACTTGTGGACTCTGTATTAGGTACAATTAGTTTTTATTTTGGTTTCAAAATTGGTTCGATTTAGTGCAAGATCGATATAGAAATTTTAGATTTCAAAATTTTTAGGAAATCAGTTCCCAGGTGGGGTTAGAAAAATTTTTGAAATTTGGCCAGTCATTAAACCTGGTTCGGCCATCCATAATTTGGATTCTAACCCTTCCAACATTATGTTGTCATCGTATTCATCTCAACGGCAGGGTCTAAAGCATAGTCACTTAATCTCGGAATACAAATTGATATAAGAATCCATACATGGGTTTCAATAGCATATTAACAATAATAATCAAAACATATCCAATTTGAAGACCATATATTCAAAAAAATCAATTTAAAAAAGACGGAGTATGAAATAAAACATTTCAAATAGATAACAGCATAATCAACATAATTCCAAACTACAATTATCTAAAAATTTTCGCTTATAATCTGTAATTTCATAAGGTCAAATATTCTCTCTTGATTCTATTAAACTAAGTATTATATACTTTTTTGTTCAATTAACATTTTCGAAACTGACCGAAGAAATGAAAGGTTGCTTACCTAACACACTTAATCCCAAATATACCCAATATATACCAAGTCAAGATCTGTCTTGAAAGCATATAACCCATAAATAGATAAATAAGAAATAATTATTACAACTAATTCTAGTCACTTTGAGTTGACTGTCATCAACCAACTTATTTCCAGAATACTTAGATGTACCATGATCAACTACCTAACTTCTCAAACTCAAAACTCTTAATTCGGTTATTTGTTTTGACAGTGTAACATATTGTTACAATGATCTCAAAACACTCTATTAATTAGGTACAAACTTCGACCACTTCTACATACCTTCAAACATCCCCTTTTTAGCAATCAAAAATTAGCTAATTGCCATTCTTTTCAAATTTTCTAGGTTGATGTCAACTTCCAATGATCATAACTTTCCACCCATAAATCCAAATGAGGAGTTTTACTTACGTTTTGAAGAGCTCACCAAGAACTTTAACATAATTCCTAATCTACATTTCAAAATTCTATAAGATTGGATTTTTTGGGATTCTAATGGCTTGGGGTTCTAATCAAAATCATTTTCCTTGTTGGAAAGTAGCTGGAAAATGGACGTCTGACCAAAAACCCTTATTTTTGTTTAAAATTAACCTTCGAATGCAAGAGAAAGCAAAACTCAATGATTTAAAGAAGAAATAGCTTACCAAGATTTTTGGTAATAGAGAACTTAATCGGAACCAACCCTTCTTTGAGTTTTCAAGATCTGGCTTCTTCCTTCGTCTAATAGAAAAGAGAAAGTAGTTTCTTACATTTAAAAAGAAGAAAGAAAGAAAAAAAAAAGACTCCCACGTTCAAGACTAAACATCTAAGTTTTGTTTTTATATTTTTTTTCTATTTTGCTTAAAAGTCCCTTTAAGATAGAAAATTGCAGGATAATCCCACAGACCCCAATTAGGTAGATAATATTGTCTTGTTTAGTTCTCTAAAGTGTAAGGAGGGGTGATTTATTAAATGAATGGGGTTTTCCATATACTTTCTCAACGTTGAAATATGACTATGTTATGCACTCCTGCAATTGATTGAGGTAAGACAAGTTTGTATGCCACTTCAGCAATTCTCTCCAAAATCTCAAATGGACCCACATATCTAGGGTTCAACTTGCCTCAAATCCCAAATCTCGTCCCTCCTTTAGTTGGGGATACCTTAAAAAATGCACAATAATGTTCCATCCTCATGCACACGAAACTCTGTATCTTTATCTTCTACTACTTAACCCATTTAATCAATTGGGGGTCATTACCTTGAGCATCCCTAATTCTTTACCTCAATGTACGCTGAACCCTCAAATTTTACCAACTATGCTCTTTCAAGATATACCAAGTCTAAGCCTTTTCAAATCCTCTAAGATATACCTTTAAGTGGCGATTAAAGCCATGGTTTTTAAAAACGAACTGGTGATCGAATTGGTCAGGGATCCAGTTACTGGTTTGAACGGTCCGACCGTTTGATCCGAACGGCTGGCCGATTCAGCGGTTTATTGACCAAACGCAACAATTTTGAGGGAAAAAATGGTTTTAGAGGAAAAAGGAACCAGTCAAATGACCGATTCCCGGTTTTTCCGGTTCAGTTAGGCCTCCACTTTACCATGTTGCATGAGAACAAACTCTAAACCATTCTTAAAAGCATCACTATAGATGGTAAAACCTCCACTTCCAAAAGGAATAGTGGGAATTGGAGTTAATACTAACAGCTTCTTAACTCTTGAAAACTCTACTCACATTCATCTAACCATTCAAAGTTAAACCTTTTTGAGTCAATTGAGTCAAAGGCATGGCTATATGGGAAAAACCCCTCAACAAATCTCCTATAATACCCTGCCAAACCCAAAAAACTACAAATTTTGGTAACATTAGTTGGTCTACTCCAATCCACCACTACTACTTTTTTGGATCAGTGATAATCCATTCTTAGATAATACATAACCCAAGAATGCTACACTACTAAGCCAAAGTTTACACATTTTTAGTTTTGCATAGAGCTTCTTCTCTCTCAAAACTTGCAACACTGTTCTTAGATGCTCTTCATTCCCCTCCTTACTCTTTAAATGCACAAGGATACATCTATGAAAACTACAACAAATTGGTCCAAGAATGGCATGAACACTTTATTGTTTAGATCCATAAAAGTTAAAAGTTGTTGGGAACATCTTCCAGTTTAATCTTTAATTGGTGATAACCAAAACAAATGACAATCTTGGAGAAAATTTGGAAACATTGTAACTAATAAAAAAAATCACCAATCCTATGATCACTTTATTTAATTTCTTTACAAATAACAATGGAGCACCGCAAGGAAACACACTAGGTCTTATGAACCCTTTGTCTAAAAACTCCTACAACTATTCGTTTAGTTCCTTTAACTCTACTATAGCCATCCTATATGGGGCCTTAGAGATAGGGTGGAAGTAACACTGGCATGACCTCTAGAAACACGTCTATGGCCAAGTGTCTCTCACTATGGCCAAGTAAGCCTTACAACCTCTTCTCAATAACTATTTAGCCTATAGGGTAGAGATGACTCGAAGAAGAACATTTGTCCTATTGCTGGTAAAGAAAATTTCAAGTTTACTAGGAATTCAAAATATCACTCTAGGAGGCAACATTGGTTGCTAGTTGATTTGTGCTAAAGATTACATCAAAATCCCACAACTCTAACACCATTAAATTAGCTAACAATTCCCTATAATCAACTTTAGCTATATATACAAGACTCACATACATGATTAGTAATCAAAACACTCCCTTAATGGAGTTTCAATAGATAACTTTATCTCACTTAGAAAGATTAGTAGATATAAAAGAATGAGTAGCATCAGGATCAAATAACGCATAAGCATAAGTAAATGATTCGGAAAGGATACCTTACACTAGTACATTAGAGGCTTGTGTATCGATGCGCCTGGGATGTGTCGTCAAACACCCGGGACACCAGTTTAATAATTTATATTTTTTCAATCCTTAAAACTAAATAAAGAACGTAGTTTAGTGGTGAGGAAGGGGTCCAATCCTCAGGGAAGCAAGGTTAAAAATTATTATTTTGTTGCGGACAAATAAGAAAAAGAAAACATATTTGGGATTTGTAGAAAATAAGAAACTAAAATTTATTAAAGCTAAAATTAAATATTCAGAATTGAAAAAGACAGTAAATTAAATAAAACTGCAATTAACAAGAAAATAAATAAAAATATGCTAAAATTCAGATCCAGTGGTGGTAGCTTTCCGAGAAGACAAACTAGAAGCCGTTCCTCCTACGTTTAGCCATCGAACCCCTCGAGACACCTTTGCCTTGAATTGGGCAAATTCAGATCTGGAAAAAACAAAGAAAAATAGAAATTAAATTACACCAAAATAAGAAATTGTAGAAATTAAATTGCTAGAAAAATTGAATAACAAAAAGAAAGAAACTAAAACAAAATAAAAATGGTGGATCAGCTCCAATGGTGGCAGTTGTAGGTTGGATGAAGTACTTACAGGAACCCCTCCTAACAAGAACTGGGTGTCCTCCTTCTTGTAACCCTTGAACCCCTCAAGAAGCTTTGGCCTTGTGAAATAGGCTAACCAACCCCTTCTCTAGGGCCCTTGGGGTCCTTTTTATAGAGAAGGGTGGACAAAATTGGGATTAGAGAGAAAGAGAGGGGCGATTTGTGGGTTTATGCAGAAAATGGGCGCCTCTAGGGTTTAGGAATGGAGGGTTAGGATTAAACTAGAACGGCTAGAGTGAAAAGGAGAGGGTGCCTATAAGTATGGAGGGTTGGGATTAATCTCTAGGATTGAATGGTGGAGATTAGGGGTTGGGTGGCACCCTAGGGTTAGAATGCTAAAGAGATGACACCCAGGAATGGAGGGTGGAGATTGCAAGGTGAAGATATAAGGGTATGAGAGGTTGCTAAGGTTTGGATGGTTGAGATTAGATGTAAGGGAGGAGTGGAAGGTGAAGATTTAGCTGTTAGGGGCGGCTATGATTTGTTAAAAGGTGAAAAGAATGAGTGGGGAGGCGCCCTAGGGTTTGCTAAGGAGAGGGGAGTATGCTAATATAGTAGGATGGGCGCCTTTCTGGGTTTAGTACATAGGAGGCACTCTCCTATGCTCAGTTTTTCACAGAAACACCCCCTCTTTCAGCTGGAATTCTCACCAGCTTCCCAAAATCTACAGAAAACTCTGTAAATTTCCCAATTTTTACTCAGGATTTGCACAGGGACCCTCAGAGGTCACAACATTGAATTTAACCGGAAAAAGGGTATAGATTAATTGGTATAAGGTCTAAAATACCCCTAAAATGATGCCCTTAAGGCATCAAAATATAAAGTTATAACAACCCCCAACTTAACCCTTGCTAGTCCCTTAGCAATGCAGCCATAAAATTACACTGAGTAAAGAGATCATTCCCATTGCAAGATCATCCCTGACAAAATTAACTAAGTATCATGATTCCAGAATTCTCAAACTTTGTATAGATCAGTATTGGGTTCAAGGGGTAAAATTGTCATACTTTGAACATTACAAAAACTTGGCTTAAAAATCGTATATACCCTTCCATTTGCAAATTGTCTCGATAAGCTGAGATTGATTTTTAAAATCAGGCGCGTATTCTTCTTATCATTTTTGATAGTGGATTTCTACCCCTGAACATGATATGCACATACATTTTTGTTGCTACCTTCCACAATTTGACGCGAATCTCAACACTTGACTTAGGTGAAGAGACCCGACTACTAAGTGTTAGGTAAGTGTCTTTGGCTTTCCTTTTCCCGTTTAACGCGAATCTCGACACTTAATTTAGGTGAAGAGACCTGGTTACTAAATCTAGGGTGTCCATTGAACTTTTTATTTCTTTCTCTTTTTTTTTTTTTTTTTGTTGTGTGTAAAATTCAACACTGTTTGGGGTAGTCCACTATCTCTATTAATTTGAAAAATTTTTTCATCTGATTTCTCAATCTTTCTCTTCTTATCATTACAGGGGCAAACTTGGGAGTATTTTCAATTTCTAAATGATTTCGACAAAGTTCAATATTCTTTTATCAGTTCCCTCAAAATTTTCTGTTTAGGAATCTCTTTTAATGGAAAAAATGTTAAATTTTTTAATAAAATTTTAATTCTACATATTTAAAGGCTTAGATTTTCGATTTTTTTTTTTAATTTTTCTCTCAAAATTTCAAAATTTTTTCTCTTTCCTTACCCCTCCCCCCAACTTAAATGCCATTGTCCCCAATGGCATGACTAGAATGATGCAAAAGGGACTTAGGCTAAAGGGAACAATCAAGAGGTAAGGATTCAATAGGGGTTCAAGATTTTCCAACTGAATTCTGAAACTTACTCAAAAGAAAAGACAAACTCTAACAAGACAACTAAAATAAAATTTCGTTGGGTTGCCTCCCAACCAACGCTAAATTTAACGTCTTTAACCAAACACCATTCATTATTTTAAAAATGTTGGTTTACCTCCAATAAGCGCTAAGTTTAACGTTTTCAACCAGATACATTCACTCACTTCTCACATCTACACTTCCGGACTCACTTTCTTCTTTACATAGATAGGTCTCAGATTGGGCTAACCAAAGGGTAGACAGGGCATCTACAAGGTCGTCCACTACATCTACCCTGAACTCATCTTCCCCTAGGTTTGGATACTTAGTGGCACTAAATACATTTAATCGGACTTTCTGCTCTGCAAATGAAATGTCTATTTCTCCCGATTTATAGTTGATATTTGCATTGACAGTTGCTAGAAATAGATGTCCTAAGATTATTGGGTTATGGTTTAGTTCCTCGGTTGGGGTCTAGTTTAGGATGATAAAATCCACTGGAAAGTAACAATCCTCTACTCTGACAATGACATCCTCATTAACAGCTTGAAGAGTCTTGACTGACCGATCAGTGAGTCGCAGAATTATTGTGGTAGGTTTTAACTCGCCGATCTTGAACCTTTCATAAATAATAGAGGGGAGCAAATTTACACTGGCCCCAATATCCAATAGGGCCCGATCGAAAGTGATTATAGAGATGACACAACTTATTAGAGGAGCACCGGGGTCTTTCATTTTTCAGGGGAGTTGGTTTAGGAGAACCGCACTAACATCTACCAAGAGCATCACTTTTTGTGGGGCCGATCGTGGCTCCCTCTTTTGAGTACACAACTCTTTCAAGAAATTGATGTAGGCTAGGACATGTTGTATCGCGTCGAGGAGAGGGATGTTAATATGGACTTGCTTGAATAACTCCCTGATCTCCTTGTTGCGAGTCTCTTTCATCTTTCGCAACGGCCCGGCTATGAGTGTGGTTGGAAAGGGAACTAAAGGTCGGTTCACTATAAGTTCTTCTTCTAAATTTTCCTTTCCTTTTTCGTCCCTCCCAACTTATGGTCTTATTGCTCATTTTCTTCTTCATTGATGTTTTCAAATTTAATTTTCTTACACGGGTCCTCTAAAATCCTCCCGCTCCTTAAGGTCGTAATAGCCTTAGCATTTTCAAACTGAGGGTTCTTATTAGGTGGTTGAATCTGCTATGGAGCAAAATCCGGTGGCTGATTTTTAGGATTTGCAACTGGTTGACTCGGTAGTTGTCGTACTTATCTCCTCGCATTGGCTTTGGCTAACTGTCCTATTTGGCTCTCTAGTCTAGCAATGGACTGCTATTGAGTTAGAATCAGCTATAGAAGCTAAATGAATTTGTCATCAACTGTATTGGTCTGAGGAGGTTGTGGGTAAACCTGATAAGGTTGGACCGGCTGGTTCCTAGGGTAAGTTTGCTGGAATTGGCTCTGCACTTGTGGCCTATGAAATTGCTGTGCCATGGAGTTAGATAGATGGTACTACTGGGACTGTGTGTTAGGTTGATGTGTCCTCTAAGAAAAGTTAAGGTGATTTCTTCACCCAGGGTTGTAAGTATTTGAAAATGGGTCATTATTAGGCTTTGAGAAACTCTGGGCTGCTTGAATCTGTTCTTGGATAAACGGCGGAAATTAGGCCGCCATTGGACAATCATCAACTTGGTGGGCCGGGTTGGCACAAATGGAACAAACTTCAGGAAAAGGTGTAGATGGGGCCAATTGCTGGTTATAGGTGAAGATTTGATCAAGCTTTTGGGCTAGAAGATCTACCCTATCTAATTTTCTAGAGATTGCATTTAGGTCCATTCTTGCCTCGAGCTCTATACTATTCCTGACTTCGTAGAGCCCTACCCTCTTTGAGGGTCCCACCAACTTCTCATAGGAATACAATGATGCATTATTGATGGAATTTTCACTCAATGTTTTGAAAAGAGCATACGCTTCATCCTCACTTTTACTCATAAATGCCCCCCCATAGGATGCATCTACCATTTGCCTGTATTGATCAGTCAAACTTTGATAAAAGGCTTAGACAGGCCATGGTGTGGACACTTTCTCAACAACTCTTTCATTCTCACCCAAGACTTGTGAATTTGTTCACCCGGTGTTTGGGTGAATCCAGTGATGGCTCTTCTCATGGTGTTGGTTCGTCTTATAGGGTAGAACTTTCTAATGAATTCTTGCTGCATTTCTGCCCAAGTTCTAATAGGTCTCCCTATATTTCCCAACCAGTGCTTGGGGAAAAGAGTTAATCTAAGGGCATCACCATTAAAGTTTTGGATCCTTATAGTGGATCAGATCTCCAGAAACTCATCTTTGCGTTTGTATGGGTCCTCACTCGAGTTCCTGTAGAAAGAGGGGAGCATCTGGATTGTGCTTGATTTTATTTTAAACTGCAAGGCTTGGGTATCCGAGAACTATATGCAGGATGAAGGGTTATACTGGGTTGGAGTGAAATACTCCTTCAGCTTTCTGGGTTGCTCATCATTGATCTCAGTCATTTGGTTGCATTGCTGGTGATGGTGGTATCTTTCTATCTCAGGTATGGGTTCTACTATTTCTCTCCTCAAAGATCTCCTTCACAACATATGACTCAGAAGTCCGTTTTTCTTCTTTTCTGAAATTTGAAATTTAAATTTTGAATTTTAATTTTAAATTTAGATTTTAAAATTTAAATTCTGAAATTTAAATTTTAAAATATTTGATTTTCTCTTTTTTATTTGAAATTTGAAATTTAAATTCAAATTTGAATTTTTAGATTTAAAAAAAAAATGCAAGCATTTCACACACGGCCTAGGGGCTGACCTAAGGTTTCCTGAACTAGTGGTTCAACCAATGAGAATCCTCTTAGGTTCACTTGGAATTACACCACTTCCTTTGGCTAGCCAGGTAAGAGGTGGGGATGTGGGAGGCTCCCCTTGCTCTCGCAAGGACCTAATTAAGTAACTACAAAACCCGCTTAGGTTTTAGCCAATTAACCTCTTTCCTCAAACACCAACTACCGGTTATGGAAAGTAATTACAAGTTTCCCTAAAATTTAGCACACTTTGGAACCAAATGTGTGGGGCCTCCTAAAGGATCGTGCTATCCAAAATTTAAATTATGGTTTAGGGTGAACCACACGTGAAAGGGTGGTGGTTTTTGGGCCAAGGAAGGATGTGAAATCCCCACCCTATCTTATTTAAATTGGATTGCCCTTAAATGAATTAACGGAAAAACACAATAAACAAAATAAATGCAATTAATTACAATGCATGAACAGTTATCTCTGATATGCAATTCATCAATAAAATAATAAAATAAATTAATTCAGCAAAGAGAACAATTAAAAAAAATGAAAAACCCTAACACATTAACAACTAACAAGATGATTTTAGCAATTAAATAATCCTATATGATGCATGCTCTAGAACATATCAAACCCTAAATGTTGGAATGCAAATGCAAAAAAAATTAAAATATTAATTTCCTTTTGAAATTAAAATTAAAATTCAGATTCAGATTCAAATTCAAATTCGAATTTTGGATTCAAATTTTGAAATTTAAACTCATTTGAAAATTTAAACAATTTCCTAATTAACAATTAATTACTCAATTAAATAACTAATTAGATCTAAAGACAAAACAAAAGAAAAAAATAACCCTAAAAAAAATATAGTCGAATTTACTAAGAAATAAAAATAAAAATAAATAACTAAAGATTCGAAAACACTAATCTACCAAGATAAATTCGAAAATAAAAAGAAAAATAAAAAATAAGTTGGGATTACTATAACTGAATCGCTACCCAATATTTTTCTTTTTTTTGTGTGCTGTTCGGCAGTGTTCCGTCACCACCACCTTTGGTTGCTACGTCCTGCAAAAACAAAGAAGAATTATGATAGTTTTATTTTCAAAGATTAGAAAACTAATGAAATAAAAAAAAATAATGTAAACAGATCCAAAATAAAGAAATAAAAATTTTCAATCCGTTGCTTCCCCGGCAACGGCGCCAAAAACTTGGTGCACTCGGGATGTGTCATCAAACACCCAGGACACCTGTTTAATAATTTATATTTTTCCAATCCTCAAAACTAAATAAAGAACGTAGTTTAGTGGTGAGGAAGGGGTCGAATCCTTAGGGAAGTAAGGTTAAAAATTATTATTTTGTTTTATACAAATAAGAAAAAAAAAACAGATTTGGGATTTGTAGAAAATAAGAAAATAAAATTTATTAAAGCTGTAATTAAATATTTAGAATTGAAAAAGACAAGAAATAAAATTCATAAATTAAATAAAATTGCAATTAACAAGAAAATAAATAAAAATATGTTGAAATTCGGATCCCGTGGTGGTAGCTTTTCAAGAAGACAAACTGTAAACCGTTCCTCCTTTGTTCAACCCTTGAACCCCTCAAGACACCTTAGCCTTGAACTGGGCGTATTTAGATACGCAAAAGAGAAGGAAAAACAGAAATTAAATCACACCAAAATAAAAAAATTGCAGAAATTAAATTGCTCAAAAAACTGAATAACAAAAAGAAACAAACTAAAACAAAATAAAAATGGTGGATCAACTCTAGTGGCGGCAGTTGCAGGTTGGACGAACTGCTTGCAACTACCCTTCCTGACAAGAGCTGGGTGTCCTCCTTCCTGTAATCCTTGAACCCCTCAAGAAGCCTTGGCCTTGTGAACTGGGCTAACCAACCCCTTCTCCAGGGCACTTGGGGTCCTTTTTATAGAGAAGGGTGGACAAAACTAGGATTAGAGAGAAAGAGTGGGGCGGCTAGTGGGTTTATACAAAAAATGGGCACCCGTAGGGTTTAGGAATGTTGGGTTATGATCTAGAGGGATCCTATGGATAGAGTGACAAGGAGAGGGCACCTATAAATATAGAGGGTTGGGATTTAAGCACCTAGGATTGAACGGTGGATATTAGGGATTAGGTGACATCCTAGGGTTAGAATGCTAAAGAGAGGGCACCCTGGAATGGAGGGTGGAGATTGCAAGTTGAAGATCTAAGGGTATAAGAGGTTGCTAAGGTTTGGATGGTTGAAGATCTAAGGGCATGAGAGGTTGCTAAGGTTTGGATGGTTGAGATTAGATGTTAGGGAGGGGTGGAAGGTGAAGATTTAGCAGTTAGGGGCGGCTAGTGTTTGTTAGAGGTGAAAAGAATAAGTAGGGAGGTGCCCTAGGGTTTGCTAAAGAGAGGGGAGTATGGTAATAAAGTAGGAGGGGCACATTTCTGGGTTTACCAGATAGAAGGCGCCCTCCTGTGCTCAATTTTTCACAGAAACACCCCCTCTCTCAGTTGGAATTCTCACCATTTTATCAAAATATGTAGAAAACTCTATAAATTTCCCAGTTTTTACTCCGAATTTGCACACGGACCCTCAAAAGTCACAACATTGAATTTAACCGAAAAAATGGTATATATTAGTCAGTCTAAGGTCTAAAATACCCCTAAAATAATGCCCTTAAGGCATCAAAATACAGAATTATCATGTATCTTGTTAAGTAACAACATATACCCTAACTTGAGTTCTAACTTTTGAACTCCTCCCTTCTTTTGACCTACAACTACAATTTTGTAACATGTAGCTTTTTGAGTGTTATGAGATTTTTTTAATGTCAGACTTCTCTTTAGCTTGTGTGGCCCTATTGGCTACAAGTGAAACAAGTCCCATTAATTCATCATCACAACTCACTTCGAAACGATGCTTTTGGCACCTATGACACTATGGAGCCCTACCTTGTTGGTTTTTATTTCCAATGTTTTGGTTTCCAAACTTCTTAGCTTGTTTCCTTGACCTTCATCCATCAAAATTCCTATATTGTCCCCATTTGTTTTATTGGTTGTTGTTAATATCCTAATTCTGAATGATGCCCCTATCAACTAGTAGGGCTTTACTATGCACCTCAATACATAGGTTTTCAATTCAAATGCAATAACTATTTGTTTGATCTAGGGAATTAACACCTCCTCAAATTTCTGACCCTGACTCTCGTGCTCCAGTACCAAATTAGAAGCAAATTTAGGACAGCTTGGAGAACTCAACCTCATATTTAGTCATGATTTGGTTGCCTTGCATTAGATCAAGAAATTCCCTTTCATTTTGTCAACGAGCACACTTAGGGAAGTAATGTTCATAAAAGGCCTTTACAAATGTATCCCAAGTGCAATTCTTTTCATTCTCCTCATACACATGTTCTTACATCATCCATCAATCATTTGTAGGCCCTTGAAGCAAATGACACCACTTTGTCCTCCTTTAGGCACTTAAACACCTTAAGAGCTTTCTCCATCTCTTCGATCCACTTCTTCACCTTAATAGGGTCAATGGCACCCTCAAAAGGGGGCAAGATGATCCTCTTAAATTCCAAAAACCTTAAGTTTCTTCCGTTGTGCCATCATGTTTTGTTCTAATTATTGTTGATAGGTGTGCAATTGTTGTTGCCTCGACAATGTAGAAATATTGTCATTGGTGGTTTTCTATTGTTGGGCGAGTCCAATCATTTGTTGTTGAATTTGATATATCCTAGTATTATTCTCAAGATTGCTTGGAGCACAATATTAGGTCTAGGTACCTGATCTCCATAAATATCCCTATTTTAGACACCCCAATTTTGCACCATTCAATCTTTCTATAGTGCTTCAAGTATGTTTTAGCTAATCTCTTAGTCAATGTAGGGGTATTTTTAGAATTTTATAAAAGTTTGAACTTTATGATCCAACACATTAGGTACGTAAAGCCTAAAATTCCAAATCCAACGACACAAATATCACCTAAAGCCGATACCGATTACTCCTTCATCTTAAAACCCAAAGTCGGAATCGATTCCAATCATCCAAACAGGGTAATTTTGATCTTGAACAACATCTCACAAGACTCACATCAAGTTAACAGTTGAATGCCATAGGTACATAGAACCCAAAATACCAAAAGTTGACTAAACCAAGATCACCCACATTTCACATCAACTTAGAAATTGAACACCATGGGTAAATAGAGCCCAAAATTCTAAATCCAACAACACTAAGATCACTCAAATTTGGCACCATTTACCCCTTTCGTCTAAAAACCCGAAGCCGGAATCGATTTCAATCGACCGATCGAGAACATTTTTTATCCTGAAACATATCCCATATGAAATAAAAAACCAACCCTATATATGCATAGAGCTAGAAATTACAAGTCCAATGATGTCAAGACCATCTAATTCCAACACTGTTAACCCCTCCATCTTGAGACCTAAAGCTAGACTCAATCTGGATCCTCCGCTTAGAATCTTCTCCACTACAACTTTAAACCTTGGGACCCACACGACTAGATCTTTCTCCTAGCCTCTAGAACCATTTTAAAATTTAAAATTTAACTAGCTAAGGACTTTGCAATCAATCAAGCCAATCACCTAAGGTTGGAATGTTCAATTTAGGCAAATTGGTAAAACATTCCACTTATTATTTTAATTGATTTAGAGGATATCTCCCAAAGTTGTCATGGAAGCCCCTTCTCTCATTCAATCTCCCTCCAAAAAACTTTAAATATCAGCCATTGATCTCCATAATCTCAAATCTCATCCCTCCACTCCCTTCTAGAATCCTCCCCAAAATTCTATAAATACCCACTTCTTCTTACATACAAGGACACACATTCTAACCTTAGGGGAAACCCATGAAAATACCTCCACATAGCCATTAGCCACGTCTAATAGCATCTTCCTACCATCTCTCATGTCCCTAGAGTCCCCCCATATATCAGTATTGCTGTCCAAAAAACCCTCAATTCATGCATACATCCAAGGGAAGAAGCATAAAGAATTCTTAAAGCAACAATGGTGCAATGAAAATTCACAGTTATGCAACAGCGTTGAATGTGGGAGCAAAAGGAACCTCTCAAGGAGCAAAAGGAATTCAAAGAAGTGGGTGGAGCAAGGGTGGCGATCGAAGTCGATGGTTCATGCTTGAAAACTGTTGAATGTTGCGATGAAGAAGTAAGGCAATCTTTGTCATGTTACTAACCATCCCCAAGGTTTTCATTCACCCCTTTTATTTTCTTTAATTTGTCAAATAATCGCTCCCTCTAGATCTTATGAATGATGATTTCTAGTGCTTTTTACTTTCTTATGCAATTTTTGTTCTCTTACAAAGTAGTTTAGTAAGAGTGGCCAATTGGCCATCCGAATATGAACATGGCATAGTTAAATCTCTTGGTTTATATTTTATCTTTTTCTCGCGTGTTTTATTTTTTTCTTTCTAACATTTATAGTTGCATGAATCAATCTTTACCTTTTGTTTTGTCTTGAAGCTGATAACCAATTTTCAAGTTCCATCTGTTTAATCAGTCCACGCATTATTTTTTAGGCTTTTAATCTATTTAGGAACACTTGTACACTTGCACATTTCAACATTATACTTAGCACCGACATTGTATCATTTGGCATCCATGTACCTAAGGGTGCGATAGCATTCAAGATGTTTTAACTAAAACCCATTTCACCATTAAAGTAGTACCGTTCATGCATACAATCCATGCTTTTCTCCCTTTACTCATTTATTTATCAATCACATGCACAATCACTGGTTTATTCCATTGGGTATCCTTTCCAATCCACCTGTCCTTTATTAGATCATTATCCAATTAGCTGTTAGTTTAGCATTACAGTTAGTCTTTTTATTCAAAGTTCATTAACATGATTCCTCTCTTAAGCTTTCATTATCCATATTCCCTGTGTTATACTCTTTCAAAATTAGTTTAGTCAAGACACATCCCATTTGACATGATTAAGATTTGCTTCATTCTCCTTTCAACATTTAGTACAGTTGCATCTTTTGTTTTGTAATTTCTCTAGTTAGGAAGACACCTATTTTATGTTAGTGTTAGTAATCATTTCTAGTATTAGTTAGCACCGTCCCCATAGGTCACTTAACCCAATTCTATAGGCACTTGCTTCACCAGTCCTACATTAGAAACAAAGTGTTAATTGTATAATTTTTTTATTCAAAAACTTCTGTCATTTCTAGATTCTTGTGAGCTCCGAGAAGCTTGTGGCCAGTTCAAAAAGTAGGAGTCACCATTCATTTTTTAGAGGAAATGAACCCTCATTTCTATATTCAAAAAATTGATTTGTCTTTGATAGTGACTCCATTTTCCATGAGAAAAGGCACACAACCTAATACGGGTCCCAAGGATTAGGAGAGGGAAGGTATTAGGCATCCCTCTCTCCAAGATATTGTAGCAGCCTAATACGGGAGTTGTTCAGGCTCAATTTTTAATGAAGAAAAACAAAAACAGTTGTAGGAATTTCTTAAATCTGCAGGAACATCCTTTCAACTTCTCCTAAGACCGATTTTAAGGTAATGTTATTGGGTCTTAGGTACTGATTTCCCTAAGACCCTCACCTCTCTGCCTTGATTCTCAATCAAAAAGAAATTGAAAATGATGGTTCTCTAACAACGTAAAACTTCAAGCAACCCGGAAAAACTAAAAAAAAAAAAAAAACAACAGAGATCATGAAATCAGGTTTAAAAGTTAAAATGAAAGGCTTACCTTTCGTATGAACCTTATCAAAAGTTTTTCAGCAGTTAGGGATGAGATAGAATGAAGTTTAATTACTGGGCTCTTGAGCTAGGGAGTGCTTCTGGTTGCAACAACTTTCGCTTGAAAATGGAGGAGAAAGCTCTCTTCTCTCTTTCCAGTTCTCCTTTCTGGCTCTTTCTCTCTCCCTGTCCCTCTTTCTCTCTCTCTAGGGGCCTCTCTTTGAGCTTGAATTGGATTAGTATTTACAGAGAAATGGAGAGGAAGAGATTTGAAATTCGTTCAATCATGAGGGGCCTCCCTGGTCTTTCCTATTTGGTGAAATATTTTCTTCAATTTGGGAGTGATTTTCATGGGTTTTGTGCGTCCAATGGGAGCTTGGGGTGTTCTTGTCATGGCAATCTTGTATTTGGGGCTGACAGTGGCAAAAAATATAAATTTGATAAACTTTTAAAAGTGGTTATATCTTTTCTTAGTTTTAAGTTGGGTATCTTTGGCATTTTAGGCCTATTAGGCTCAATTTCATTGGTCCAAGTGTTTGAACAAGTCAAGAATGGGTCTGACATCAGTTGTCACCCTTTTGAGATTTCAGGTTGGGATAGATGAGGTAGCAATTTGATCCGACATGTCGAAATGGCAACTTCCTAGTTTAACGATCAAACGGGTGAATTAGGATGTGAAATTTGACGTGCTGGGTTTTTTGGGTCTTTGAACATAGTGGTGAGGTATGATTGGCCAAATAGGGTCGGGATGATAGAGATCTATGGTTGACAAGTTTGGACCAATGGGATTTGTTGAAATATAATCTTTTGATGAAAGGTCAAATGGTGGAATTTTGGGATGAAATTTGGTGGGTAAACATTTTTGAATGTCCATAATCTGATGGAATTTTGGGATGAAATTTGGTGGGTAGACATCTTTGATCATAGGTGTTTATTGACATATTTGGTTTGAATTAATGGTTTATCAGTTAATGAAACGGTCCAAAATGGAATCTTACTTTTTAACGGTCAAATGAAGGAGTTTGGTCATGAAATTTGGCATACTAGGGTTTTTTTAGGTCTTTAAACACAATGATGAGGTGTGATTGGCCAAATGAACTAGGATTGATGGATGATAAGCTTTAATCAATGAGATTTGCTGAAGTTAGGATCTAGCTTGATGATGGGTCAAACAGGAAAATTTTGAGCTAAAATTTAGTAGGTAGTTACGGATTAAGGTGGGAAGTCAAGTGGATGGTTTTGATTTGAGAAAGAAATGATTAATCTAGGTTTTCTAATTCTAATTGTATAGGACCATCAAAATGGAATTTGGGCACTTTTGAATTTGGTCATTGTATACTTGTAGTGGGATTTGCTATTTGCTAGTTGATTGTATCCGAATGATCTTGAGGCGATAGATGCGTTGGATCAGGGCCACTAAAAAGGAAGTTGGCAAGATGAATGGTGGATGTGTGACTAATTTATAGTTTCCGAAGTCTGTAGGTCATATTTGATTAATGTTGATCTTGATGTTTTCATTTGTCTTGTTGATTGTGTCAAAAGAGGAATTTTTGGCTTTGTAAAGTCTTAATTTGATTTGATTATGACTCCAAGTTTTGTGGTCTAAAAGGAGGGTACGAAAAGGTAAGGTGAAGGGAACGAGCAAAAATTGATTGCTACTAATAGCATAGTTGTGAGTCTTTAGCCATTCAGTCAACATACTTTGTAGGCATAGCATAGTTGTGAGTCTAATTGTAGAAAAGCACTATCCCTAAGAGGTTAGTCCCTTTTCTGTTTCTACTCATGATATATATGTAGCATCTTTAATTATTTATTTTTAACTAGCTCTTAATTCCTAGGCCCCTTTTAGCTAGTTGGTCATTTTCTTGTCTACAAATGTTCAACTTTCTAGTTTATCATTTCCTCTTTGTAAATATAGTTTATTTAGTAAAATGAACCACCCATTAGTTATTTTAGCATTGTTTCATTCGTTAGTCTTTTAAGCTAATTCACTTGTTACTTAAGTTTATTTCATTTGCTCACTTTGATCATTTTGTTGTTAGCTTTCTTTTAGGTAATTCTCATCTCTCATGTTTTGATAAATGTTTGTGTGTGTGCTTTATTTCCATAAAATTTTAAGCCTGATTTTTATTTATTTTTTTTAAGTTTTCTTGCAACATTGGTGAAGTAGAGGCCAGTTTAACCATGCATTTGTGGAGTGCTTAATGTAGGGTCTAGAGTATAGTTACTAAGAAAACCTTTATTTCTTAAAAAATGACAGGCTTTCCTAATGTAGGGTCCAAAATAGTTACTTAATCTTAGAATGCAAATAGATATAACAATCCACACATGAGTCTGATAGCACATCTAACAATAATAGTCAAGACATATCTGACTTAAAGACTAAATATTAAAAAAAAAAAAAATCAGTGGAATATTTCAAGAAAGATAGAGTATCAAATAAATCATTTCAAATAGTTAACAATGTAATCAACATAACTAAACTACAATTGTCCAAAATTTTTCATTTATAAACTATAGTTTAATAAAGTTAAAATTTTTCTCGTATTTGATGTTATTTTACGTAAGTGAAAAAAATAACTAGGCATTATAAACTTTTTGTTAAACTAACTTTTTTGAAACTACCCAAAGAGATGGAAGGTCACTTACCTAGTAAGCTAAATCCCAAGTAGACTTATTCAATGGGTCGGGTAGCTCAACGGGCCTGGCTCATTATAAGTTGGGATTGGACATGAATTCAGTCCCATGGACATGGGATCAGGCCCAAAACAACACTTGACTTTTTTAGGGATGGGCTCGAGCTTTCTAAAAAAGCCTGAGTTGAGAAAATATTACATAACAAAATATATTTTATATACAATATATGTATATATATAATATGTTTTCTCTTTGTTCCTCTTCTCCTTTTTTAGGAATGGGCTTCGGGTTTTATATGAGGGTTGGGCTCGGGCTTAGTACCTAGGCCCAATGGTCAAGCCATTCTTGGGCCCAGGATTGAATGTATTCTATTAATACATAGAGAAAACCCAATCCAAATCTGGCCCGACCTGGTCCGTGAATAGGTCTAATTCCAACTGCCCAATTTATACTAGTCAAGCTATGTCTTGAAATCTTATAAACAATAAATAATTAATACAACTAATTCCAAATTTTTTATGTTATACACATGATTGTGAGCGTCAAAAAATGACTCATAGGTTAATTTGGAGTTGCCACCCATCAATCAAGTGAAATGGAGGTGATGGGAGTTCTGACATTTACATTGGAGAATATTTTGGTTTATTAGTGATTCCAAGACCCAAGGCACTGGCTGAACCAATTTGGGAAAGACTAGGACGAGAGAGAAAAGGGATTAGGTACCCCTCTCTTGGGTCTAGTAGGTGGAGCCCGCATGATATCCCAAACAAACCAACACAAATAAACAAATTAACAGTAAGGAAAGAAAATCACAAGGGAAGGCAATTTCGAGACAAAAAATGATGAAGGATAGCTGATTTAAATTCCATATATTAACAGTTCTAAGTCACTGGGACGATGAGGAGAGCATACCGGAACTGGCTTGTAGAACCAAAACCAGTCCCGTTGACTCTCTCAATCTCCCTCAAATACAAAAACTTGTGTATTGTGGGAAACTGATGAAATTTAAGATGTAAAGCAAATGACCTTTATATCTGAATACTTGTGAAAAAAGGTAATAAAATTGATGCAATTCATGGTGTGCTTGTGAAACGTTTTTTTTTTCAATAAACTTATGTGCCACAATGTGATAAGAAAATCATTGGGATTAATGATGTGCTAAGAGCATAAAAAAAAATGACCCAATAAAGTTACAAAGTCAATGATATGATGGAAAAGTGTAATTCATGATGCACAATACAAGGATAAGACAATGGAAACCAAAATTTGCAATGTATTGTACAATAATGGAGACATGAAATTATCAATAAATCACATAAATGATGCAATTGACATGATGGAATGATGATAGTACTAAAACTCGAAAATGCCATTAATATGCCAAATGAAATAAATGCAAAATGCAATAAAAAACTCAAGCACTACCATCCCAACATATTTAATTTAATTTAAACATTGTTTCTCACTTGATCATTCTCCATTTTGGATTCATTTCTCTACACATTTTTATCACAAACTTTCACTTTCCTTTTTATCATTTATTTTTCACTTTTTTATTTTTTATGTTCATTTTATTATTTTTTCTTGGTTATAATAAGCAATTGAATTCCTTTTGAAAGACCTTTGCAGTGGAATGGTTTGAGTTTCTTCCTTCTGTGCTTGATTTGGGTGCCAAATGCCATGGAATCCCTTAATTTGAGCTTTCTTTTTTCTTATTTTATTTTTTTACTTTACTTTGTAACTTCCGGAGTATAAATACAATTTAACTTAGACACAAAGGAGACTAGAATTTTTATCTTTTTTTTATTGCACTTTTTTTGGAGGCTACAAGATCAAAACAAGGGATGCCACTAGTACCAATTTAGGATATAACAATTGTGTTCGATGGGACCCACATTACGCCTTAGCAAGAGATAAAAGTATTTTCTTCTCTCTTTGAAAGAGGTAATCAAAACCCTAGTAATTATAAAGGCATGTGCATTGAAAGTGCAAAGGAAACAATCATAGATTCACTTTGGAAAATACCTAGATTCTATGAAAAACTGCCCCAATCTTCGACTAACAAGGAGGATTGATGATTGAAATGATGCTTGATTAGAGATAGTTTCAAAACAAAATCCCTAATTGCAAGGTAGCTAGGTCTATCCAGTGCTAAGTTAGCAATTTATGAAAGGATCAAGGAGGAGTTAGTGAATGGGATGAAACATGGTTTAGGACAATGGATCTAAAATGAAGGGAATAAAGCTCAAAAGACTGATTTACAACCGGAAATCAGATGCTTGACCTTTATGTAGGGTTGTTATTTGATCTTTATTATTTTCTCTTTTCTTCCTTTTTCTTTCTTTTTCAAACTCTTAACATATTTCAATATGAACCATGTTCCTTCATTAATCATGGAGGATTTCATATGCCAAAATGCAAGTCAGTTTAGTGGATTAGAAGATAAATATTCAACCTAACTGATTCTATAATATTTAAAACATATAAGTTACCTCAATTTCTTTTGCACCACTTATTTCTATTTCGACCTTTTACAAATATTTCTTTATTATTCTCTCTCACTTTTTAACTGCCCCAACTTCCTTAGTTTGACTTTTCTTTGATTGACTTTTCCTTTAACCTTTCCAAATTTTTTATTTTTCTTAATCACTCTATGCTATATTGCCCTAGCTTCTTCTTCATTGCTTCCCACCTTTTTTTTTCTATCTTTTATTTTTTGATTTTTTATTTTAATTCTCTTCTTTTTTTTTTCTCTTTTTTAGCCCTACAAAAGGCACACCAAGAATTTAATAAATTCACCAAAGAAAAATGTATTTATGCATTGGCTCAATTCGGTTGAATAGCAAGTTTAAAGAGATAATAGGTTCACTTGAGGAAAAAGACAACTAGAGGTGGCCTCTAATCTTTTCCTTTATTAATTAGTGAAGCATTAGGTTATGACAATTAATGTCCTTACTCTATCCCAGCTTAGAGGTAGATACTTAGAGGATACATGCTTAAATGGTCAATGCTGCCCCAATTTAGGATATTTAGGTACTCTTAGGAAAAGATTAATATTTATACTCTGAGCTATTTGAAATGTTTAGCGAAGTGAATAATGGTGGGCATCAGTGCTTTTTTTTCATTGGGCTATTCCCTTTTGTTGAATATTTCCATATGTGAGTCAAAACCAAGGCTATTCATCTCCAAATGCACATACCCTCACAACCACTTACCTGTAATATCTTTTTTTCCAAGCCTTTTTACGTAGAATAATTTAATAGATAACATGAATTCATTTACTTTTTTTTTTCTTAATTGCTAATATTTTATCGGTGTCCTGTATTTTGGTTGGGTAGTGACACTTAAGGGTCTGAATTTTCAAGCGCGCTATTTTAATACCCTGAATTTTTAAAATATACACTTGAGTTGTTAAAACTAACATTACAGTTTGGACAAAATTACAAAAAATGCCCATATTCAGATTTTCTGTTTTTTCACTGTTTTTCATAGTTCCATTCAAATGCTTTTATTCTTTGTTGGAAGTGTAGAGATGAGAAAAATAGTAAAATAAAAGTTCAGTGAGTGAGCAAAAGAGAATGTAAACATGGTCAATTTTATAATTTTGCCCTCTAATGTCAATTTTAACAGAGAGTTGGACTTAAGTGCATATTTCTAAAAAATTCAGGGTACTAAAATGCCCCACTTGAAGATTCAAGCACTTAAGTGTCACTACCTCGAAAGTATAAGGTAACTATGTATTATGGTTGGACTGTTCAACCTGTGTCCTAGTGGCCAAACTGGTTTTACATCTAATTCAAATTTGAAAACAATGGTTTTTCTAAGGACAAATTAGGAAATCAAATCAAAGTAAAGACACATTGCACATTCCTTTCCCCTCTATTGTGCTGTGTCTGTTTTGATAGAAACATTGCGGAAAGTTCTTAAGGAAGCCCAGGCCCAGGCGCCCTCCCCCCAACCCCCCTTCCTGGCCAGTTCGGGCCTGTATTTTAATTGCTGAAATCTGGGCTTCTACTCCGGCCCATCTAAAATTTAATGAATACTAGTCCAGGTCCAGCTTTTAATTTCTAAAAAAATGACCAGGTCTGGGCCGTCCGGCATGACCCAATGTAAGTTTATGGTGATGTTTGGCATCGATGCTGTTTTCTGAGAAAATGACTCAATGTAGGCACCACATCAGAGAAAGTGGTGCTTCAAACAATGCCATCTTGTTTGATACCGTTTTTCCAGAAATAAAATGTTGCTCTAGACTATTCCTTGGAAATTGGAAAAGTGTGGTCTGAAGCAATGTCAAATTCAATGTTTTCTGAGAAAACGGTGTATTGCTGCTAGTGATGCAATGATGTGGCATCATCTTGAACGTTGGATAATAATATAGATCAATATTGAAAACGTTGCTGCCAGCACTGGTACCAAACAAAACCAGTACTGTTTTTTCAGAAGAATGCCTATGTAACAGAACCGGTTCCAAACAAAAAATAAGAAAGCACGGTTTGATATTCCCATCACTGATGCCAAACACATACTATTTCAACCCTAATCAGAATCCGTCACAACCCTTTGATATTTGACATGAAAGTTTTTTTTTTGAGCTATCACATTTTACGACCACTTTCATCTTCTCAAAACTACCAATAATCCTCCAGCATTCCTGCAATTTGAGGTCGAGCATGGAGACCTTATTCTATAGCTTTGAAATGTACTTAGGTTATGCTCCACCATTCATTTTCAATCATTCATGGACCTTTGGCGGTATTATTTCTCAACCAAAATACTTTGCAGTTTCATAATCCCTCTACTTTGTTCACAAGCTTACTTGACTTCTGAGTTAAACGAGTCCTAAATTATATGCCCTTCTTGGATCATAGCCCATTATTGGGTTGGGCTATGCTGGTGTTGGCAGACTGGCCCAGCCCATTAATATCTTTGTATACAACATATTAAGCTTAAGCATGTGCATTAATTACTACAGAGGTGCCGAGTTAAAACCTAAAAGTAAGGGTTCATTTGATTTATATTCGGAATTGGAATTAGAATGGTCTATTCCCATAGTCTATTTGATTTAGACAGGAATGGAAATAGAAATTGAAATCAGTAGAAATAAGATTTCATTCCAAATGGGGGAATGTCACTCCAACAAGAATGAAAATAGGATTCTAATTCCACTCAACAAAACATTTGGAATTGGATTTGGCCATTCCATTTTCGATTCCAGACTCCTATTCCTGCGAACCAAAAGGGGTATAAGTATTTTGACTCAAATAATTATGACTTTATGAGTCTATTCGATTTCATAACTGTTTGGTTAGGGTTTAAAAAAAACGATTTCAGAATTTTTGTTAAGGATAATTAGACTTGATGACCAACTTGTATTATGATATAAGTTCAAAATGTGGGGGCACAAAATGTTTAGCTTTTAGAGTGGTCCCCAGCCCGGTGCAACAATATTAGGTACACTACACATCCGATCTACAACCGATCCCTTGTAGAGTAGAAGGTTGGTGCGAATTTGTGAATTCCATCTAATGATTTTGACCATAGGGCTGTGTTTGGTTGTAGTGCAATTTTATTTGTATTAACACAAATGAATAAAAATATAAATGTAAAAAATGCATATTTTTGTTTAATTTTACTTTAGATTTTACTTTATTCTGCTTCATGTGTTAATTTACTTCATTTATATTGCAATCAAAGAAAATAAGCTCAAATTTGAAACAAAAATTAGTAAGAATTTGCACTGTCATGGTTTTACATCAGTGCAATTTTATTTGCATTGCTGCCAAACACAACCTAGAGAAAAGTAGGAATGCAATTTGGGCGGGTTCAATTTGAGCCCAGATCGACCTAGCTTGCAATTTTACATGGGCTAGGCTTGGATTTTCTATCTTTTGATTGGGCTTAGCATAAAAGCTTGGGTTTTTGTATTTTTTAAGCCATGCTTGGGCCTAATCCTTAGATAATGCAGAACTGATCCGAGCCCCGACCGACCTAGTCTGCAATTTTACATGGGCTGGGCTTGGACTTTCGGTCCTTGGAATAGGCCTAGCCTAAAGGTTAGGGCTTTATATTTTTTAGGCCAGGCCTGGGCATAGTCCTTAGATAGTCCAGAACTGACCTGACCCAAGATCGACCCAGCCCACAATTTTACATGGGCTGGGCTTGGATTTTTGGTCCTTGGGCTGGGCCTAGCCCTTAGATAGTCCAAAACTGATCCAAGCCTGACCCTACCTTATAATAATCTGAACCTGGCCTGCCTATGTGCATACATAGCATATACAAAATTACAAATACATATATGAATACTTTTTCTTTATAAACAATACATAAATGTATATTCATATATACATACATACATTTATATTAATTTTAGCATAGATTGATTGATCAACCCAAGCTTGGTACGAACCTCAGTTCAATCCAAGTACATCAAATTTCAATTTTGGCGGAGTCGAAGTTGGGCCCAGGTTGAACTTAAACCCGGCCCATCCCAGCCAACTTGCACCCCAAGAGAAAAGTCAAAAAATGGGCTGCATAAAATCCATTTTTCATATCACAGGTAGAATTGATCGGTTTGGTTCGAATCGATGAGCTAACTAACTATTCGGTTTGACCATCTCTCTCAACTGAACCGAGCCGAACTAGAGTTTAGAAGTGAACCGATCCCAACCGAATTCAATTCAGTTAAGTTCGTTTTAATAATTAATGAACAGTTAATTATTAGACTTTAGTATAGGTTTTAGTAGTTAGTTTAGGTCTTAATGAACAATTAATACAATTACAACTATACTCATTTAATGAACAATTTAATGATTAATTATTAAAACAACTACACACATTCTTTACAAACAATTAATAAATAATTAATAATTAATCTAGGTTTTAATGCCTTAATTGTTTAGAGTCTCTAGACAATTAATTAACTATTATTAATAGGCCTAAAAATGTAAAACACAATGGTGAATTGCGAATTGGCCCTTGGAAAAAGTATTAATTATTAATTAATAAGTATAAAATTTTAAATAAAATATTATATATTTAATAGACTTAATCAGATAAAACCACAAGTTTGATTTTGGTTGTCCGATTTAAAATCTCAATCAAACGGAACCAAAACAAAAAACCAATTTTTTAAAGAAAGAAAAATCGAACCAAACCAAACTAACTTATTCAATTTGGTTGGATTCGATTTTTAATTTATCATCCGAAATTGAACACCCCTAGAGAGGCCAAATTTATCATATTGAGTGCCTATCAATAAGAACAGCCCAATATGGGCCCAGTCGATACTACCATACCCAGCCATCCTACTTGGCGACATTTCCTAATCCCGAGCCGAGAGAACAACTATGGAATTTAGAAATGTGTGTGAAGAAAGCCAAATCTCTGCTCATTAACAATTTACGTTTATAATATGGGGTGGGATTTCATGCTTAGGAGTGTGTGCAGAATTTTTGATTGCAGGGAATCCCATTTGGTCCATCCTACGCTTGTCGTTTTGGTCAAAAAGAAGGTGGAGTGTAAAATACTCTTTTACCCTACATCCATGGCCAATAAGCCAAAATTTTTGCACCTCTCTAGTTAGTGTTTCCTGCATCTGATCAGTGATTGCTATGGTACCACCATTGCAGCATTTCTCTGCATAATTTCTCATGTTTATGTTTGGAGTTTTGCTTGATTTTTTATTTTTTTTTAATACAAGTACAAGAGGAAACTGGTCATCTCTCTCTCTTTTCTCCTCTCTCAGATAAGGTGATAAGATAGAATTAAATAGAACATGTAGGAGAACAGGTAGTAACAGACCCGTGAATGCTGAACTCTTTGTAATGGTGATTTTTTTTTTTTGTTTTTGTTCGTGACTCTTGAAACCCCATCACTACTAACAAAAACAAATAATTTATATAAAAAAGTTATTCTTCCTTTCATGACTTAAAATCTCCTCAACTTCTCCCATAATGGCATTCACATACCTCTCTCATTTAGTTTTTGTTTTGTCCATTTAATTATTCGGGTGAATACAGTTCTCAATATATATAAATGCTGTCTTACTAACTGTATTTACTTATTAAGACAATATAAATACATACAAAATAATAAAAAACAAGATTCTTGAACCTGAATATTTATAATCTTTCCAAAATGAGCCTGCAATGGAATTATAAACTATGGAAGGTTAATTAGGTAAGCAGGGAAATAAAAGTAGAAAGTCAGAAACACCATAAATAGTTGAAGCAGTTGTCCCTTAACAATTTAGAAAGATAATAACTGCAAAGAAAAGAAAGGAGTGAATCCCAATTCCCAAACAATAACTGGTAAGGAAGTCTGAGAACTGTCTTTTACCAGATTTTCTGTGTGGAGTATGACCTTGGGAAAGTGACTGGTTTGTTTTTTCTTTTTATAACCTGAGCTAACTGATGATCAATGGACATAAAAAGTAAAAACGATTTTTTTCATACATAAGCTCTGGCTTAATTTTCTACCCACACCACACCTTTTATGGATCTTACGATCCTATATCAAATTAATATGTTCAAACAAATTAATACCATATCTATGCATGAATTGAAGCTCTATCCATCACTTAATGTTAACCCAGATGCCCTCGCTGGGAATTTCTTGATGAACCACAAACAAAAGATAATAGCCCGAAGGTGCCAGAAAACCTGAGTTGGGTGCCGTCACCTCCACGTCGTACACCGAGCTCGACACCGGCGTCACCTTTCCACCATCCAGAACCAACAACCTCTGGTTCATGGAGAATGAATGCGTTGTGAACGACGGAGACACCATCGTAACCGACACCCATTTGTCGTTTAATGCACCCGAGACCGAGAACCTTACTGATAATCGCTGCCCATAACTTAGTTGAGCTTGAGATCCCGGAGACAGAATCTTTGGCCGTAAAGTCGAAAATTTGGAGTCCAAGTAATCCGGTGAGAACGCCTCCAAGCTTAAATCGGTTGGATAAAGGACGCCGGTGAAATTGTAATACCTATGTGGGTTGTTACCACCGACGAGAACTCGTCCATCCCGAAGTAGGATTGCAGTAGAATGGTAGAGACGCGGTGTGGAGGACGGGTTTTGTACTTCGAACCTTGACCCTGATGGGTTATCTGGTCTGTAAATGACCGGTTTGAGTTCTGGTTCTCGGCCCAATTCCCACCCGGCAGTCCCAGATGAAGCACCATTGATTATAAGGACATGGCCATTAGGAAGTAAAAGCATATCTCCCATGACTCTTGCCAGCGGCATTGTCTCCATGGACCAATCCGGCGACGCATCGGTAATTTTGATTCTCCCGCATGTGTCCAAGGCTCTGACGAATTTTCCTTTTTTCGCTTGAACGTAGGAATCTTTTGGCGCGCCACCGCATACCAGAACTTCAGCTTCGACGGATGATTGCTGTAAGTTCTTCAATGGGAGAAGAACGGAGGAACCCGTACTCGGGTAGCTCCTTGGATCACCGCCGGGCATTTGCGGGAACGTTTTCACGACTGCATTTTTGGTGTAGTCCAGTAGAATTGCGCGGTTATTGGCGAAAATAAACAAGTTACCGTCGACGTTGAGATGAACAAAGGGATAGAGATTGTTCTCTATCTTGGGATCATTCGTTTGGGATAAAAACGGGAGAGAGAATAGGATGTTAGTGGACGAGGATTTTGGGTAAAATTCATAGTTGAATTGACGACGTCCACCGATAATGATAGAGCGGCCGTCGGGTAATATATGGTTGGTGGCGTACCATCGTCGAGCAAGGAGTCCGGAGCTGTTCTCCTGCCAGTCACAGCCATTGCACGGGGTGAAAATCCTGACAGCATGGTCACCGTCATTGAATCCACCAGTTTGGATGAGACGCCCATCTGGGGAAACCGCGCCGGAGGAGCACCAGACATCAGTTAGGACCATGAGAGGCCGTATGGATTTAGACAACACATCATATTCGGCGGAGTGAGCTGTACAGTCAACAGTGAGAACGGTGTCATTGGGGTCGTTCCGACACTTTCCGTCGGGTAATGGCAGCTTCGACTCGCCGAAGTCGGTTCGATCGAATATGACGACTCGGTCGTTGTTAAGTAGCTGCATGTGCATTGCGGATATGCCGATGCTTTGCTGAAGGAGGTCCCATTTGCCTCCGCCCCCAGCGGCATGGGTCAGACTCCGGCAAGGAGTTGCGACAAGGAAGAGCAGCAACCAGACAAGGAAGGAGGGAAACCAAGTACTAGTTGCCATGATTTTCTGAATCTATCAATGTGGGTGAGAAAGACTGAAGACTGAAGACTGAAGACTGAAGACTGAAGACTGAAGACTGAAGACTGAAGAGGGCCGGATGTATGTCTGGTTGTTCCCCCTTCGATCCGGTCTTGTTAAATACTAGTGGGGGTTGGAAACACGTGCAAGAAATAAAGTTCGAATTTAGAAACTGAGAACTAAGAAGAAGCTACTAAGTGGCATCGTACCCTGGTTTCCTTTTGGTCTCATTGAATACTAGATTAGCCTCTCCCTCTCTCTGTCAAATATTTTTTTTAGGTAGAATATCTCTCGATGAGCTGGCTAATTTTACGTCTCTTTCTGCTTGTGCTTCTCGTTGTTATGAGAGGAACGATATAGTAGGCACAACAAAGTAAGCACGTTAAATGGGTATTAATCTTTTTCCAAGGTATTAAATGAGCACTTGTTAATTTGTCTCTCTGGACGTAATGGAGGTATTTTATGAGACCGTATGACAAGATACAATAGGCACAACAAAGTAAGCACATGAGCACTTGATATATATTTTGACAACTACTAAAAATGGGTATTAATCTTTTTCAAAGGTATTAAATGAGCACTTGTTAATTTGCACCTTTTTCAAGCTAATGTGCATTATCCGAATTTTCTACTCACGAAAACTCTACCCACATAACATCATAGCCACACATGGGAGAATATCTCATCATTTTACATATTATTATGCACGAGGAGATGCTCCCAATTCACATAGGTAGCATTTTGTGAGTAGACATGGATAGAGTTGTTATGGGTGAAGATTCCGAGTCTTTTCAACCAATATTTTTCTTTGATGAACCAACCCCGGTTCACTTTTTTCTACCCTCAAGGCTCTTATTTTGTAATATTTTGTATGTATTTGTACTGTACATATTTGCATTTGTTTTCCTTCCAAATTAAGCCCAATTAATTATTGAATAATTGAAGTAGTATAGGTATTTTCAAAATGGCATGGTGAGTCGAAGACAAGCTAGAAAGGAAATAAACACTTAAAAATAAGTCCAACTTTTGGGTTTCTATTCTCAAAAAAGCACTTATTTTGTACTTATTTACCAAATAACAATAAACAATTATAGCTCAGTTTGAAAAAGAGTATAAATACAAATACATACAAAATAATATAAAATATAAGATCTTATACTCTACAAATTTGTATTTCTACTCCTTCCAAACTGAGCCTATTGATGTGGTCCTGACTTCGAAATAAATGCTTATTAAAACAAACACTTATATTTAAGCACTCCCAAACTTGGCCCTATATTGCCAATTTTCTTATTGTTAATTTTATTACTCTAAGGTCATCAATTTTGTCCGTTTTTTAATTAAAAAACAAAAACATTGAACCCACGACACAAAACCGGTATCTACTAGGCCCACTGACAGCCGGCCAGCCTAATTAAAGAGTTCTATTGAGGAGAGGAGAGGTCTTAAGTTTACACCCAGATTAGGAAACAGAAAACAAGTTGGAAAGATACAGCTCATGTCATTCACTTCAGGATTGACGGTGCTTTTACTGGATCAGTATTGAATGCAAATGCAGGAAGTCAAAAGTCAAGAATCGGAAACAATGTCAAATATTAATTTGTGTCCATATCTACCTTAACAGTCTGAGTTTATCATATATAGGTGTGAAGTGAAAGAAAGCTTGGCAAAGGATCGAAGAAATCTAGCTATATTCCAACAACTGTAAAGAGGCTTTATCTCTACGCGGAATTTAGGACCTGGGGTGACTGGCCTAGCCTGAATTGGACAGTGCTAATAATAAAAAAGATGAATCGATCCATTTGGTTTTCAAGCATGGTTTTTAAAATCGGATCAGATTGGACGGTCAGACTGTTTGATTTGAGAATCGATTCTGACTTTGGCTCTGGTTTTAGACCAAAAATCATTTGAGACAATCAAATCATTTGACCCAGAAACCAATAATCAAAGCGGTTCAATTCAATGGACTGAACCCGGTCTAAATTCTTATTGGGTTCACTGAGGTGGGCTGGTGGGCCATATATTAAAGTCTAAAAAAGACAGCTAAAAGAAAATGTAAAGAACCAAACTAGTTGCTTTTGTAAAGAGAACATATGCCTTTTCTTCCCCCCTGGAATAATAAGAATATGATGCACAGAAAAAGTTAAAAAGATTTAGCCATGTCTGATGAAGCTTTGATTTTCTGTTTTGGGTTAATATTGCTCGAATCATGTATCCATGAGTCATGACCCACCACCATATCAATTCAACAGAGTTCTCTGGATCACAACAAAATATCAGTTAAGTTCTTCTACACCCCAGAACGTGCTTATAGATATATAAACAAATTAAACCATGCAGCATATCGTAGCACCTGGCTTGGGATTTAGTGGACGTGACACTTTTTTAGTACCCAAAGAAATAGCATGATTGTTATGTTGGCTTTTGATCCTTATTCTTCCAATTCTTCAACCAATCAAAAAGGTAATATCACTAAGGGTGTAAACGGATCAAATTCGAATTGGATTAGGCAATATCTGAATTCGAATCTGATTAGAGAATCTGATATCTGAATTTGATTTGATATCCGATGGATATTAAAAATTAAATATATAAAATAAATATTTTATTAATCTAAAGTATATAAATATAAATTATTTATATAGTTTAATTATTATATATAAATTATATAAAATAATTTATATATTATATATAAGAATTAAATAATTGATCGAATTTGGGTATTTGTCGAATCGAAACAAGTCATATTTGAATTCGATTGATTAGATAGTCAAATTATCCAAATTTAATATGTCGAATGTCAAATTCAAAATTGAATTTTTGAATACCGTTGACACCCCTAAATATCACTTCCTAAATCTCCGAGTTCTACTGTAGGATTCAACTCAAATCACATATTGTATAACATCTAGGATCCATTTGGTTTATAGTTAGAATCAGAATTGGAATCAGAATTAGAATGTTCTATTTCTATACTGTTTGGTTTAAATAGGAATGAAAATGAAAATTAGGCTCAGTTTGAATGAGATTTCACTTTCAAGGAAAGAAAAAGGAATGAACATTCTCCCAAATGAAAAAATACCATTATACTAAAAATAGAAATAAGATAACGATTCCAATTAATTTCACCCAATCAAACAGTTGAAATTAGAATGACTCATTTCAATTTTAACTCCATACCCCTATTCCTGCTACCAAACAGGTCCATTAGAATTTCGAGGTCTGATTGTGTTTGATCACTTGATGCATGGTGTAATGCTTGTGGACTGTGGTTTATTAGTCCAGCAAATTATGTCTGGTCATGAGAGCCGGTGGGGCCCATAGATCATGTGCATTTCTGTTGTGCAGGAATCTGTATTACCTTTACCACAAATGAGCCAGTTATCTGTGGTCTCAGAACATAGAATTTCAAACAGCTAAAACCACTTTTCCCTTTTGATCATATCGAGAAGTTATCCGTGACATGGGTTATGGGTTTATGCTTTTATGCGATGTAAACACTAAACACAAACAGGTGCAAGGAACCCATATTGATTAGGGCCATTTACGAATCCATTTATAGGTTCGGGTTGAATCTATATCCAATTTGGCATTGAAAGAGGGCGCTTCTGCTTATAAATTTTATGCCATAGATAGAATGTTTCCTCCAAACCCAATGAAATATGGATATGATGGGTAGGGTACCATTTTCCATTTTCCGGATCCAGATATGGGTTGGACCATTGTTGGATGAATCTAGATTCGAGAGGGTCCAGAAAATGTCAAAAGAAAGCAAGAGCTTTGAAATATTTTACAAAACTCTTAGCTGGGTCTCTATTAGGTTATTAAGGCTCAGTTTGGAAAGAGTTTATATTGCAAATATATATAAAATAATATAAAATATAAGATTTTGTATTCTATATATTTGTATTTATACTCCTTCCAAATATAAGGTTTTTATGCTCAGTTTAGAAGGAATATAAATGCAAATATGTAGAGTGTAAAACCTTATATTTTATATTATTTTATATGTATTTGTATTATACATATTTGCATTTGTACTCTTTCCAAATTAAGCCAAAGAGTTAAAGATCAATTTGGATTGATTGAAGGATATAATTAAAAATTTAAAAGTACCGAGAAGGAGGTACATTCGAAATTTCCTATAGTTTTTTGATGGTCATGTGAATGGGAGTGACAGTTGGGCTTCAGTGTTTCATGGAGTTTTCTTTTGGGGTTAAAATATTTAATGGAGCTTTGAACATTAAGAACTACATGCACATCTGCGCCCCACAAACGCCCCACATGCACATCTCAGCATGTATTTGAAACATCTTCCATAGTTGTTAGTGGGAATTGTTCTCAATATACGGTTAGAATATGCTGTGGGGCGTTTGTGGGGCGCAGATGTGAATTCATACATAACCAAGGGATTATTAGCCTAGAAGCAAGTTTGGATCAGATCCCAAACAACCGGTCACTACAGCCTTTGCAACTGTGCACCAAAAACACCTCGTTATAAAGGACAAGGAAGATGTTATCAATGCACTACTACAAAGGCTGTTCTGACCCTTGTAGGGATTACATTAGGTGTCCCTAGATGTGGACTTTACCTTAGATGAAGCTCATCTATCTTAGGCAATACTTGGCTCTTACCATGTTGGAGGACATGCATCCTATCACCTGATTTTTAGATTCAAACCCTAAACCTTAAAACTTAAACCCTTAAATTCAACTCTAAACCCTAAACCTTAAAGTCTTAAATCTTAAAATCTAAACTCTAAACTCTTAAATCTTAAACCCTAAGTTCCTAACACAAAAATCTAAACTCTAAACCCTAAACCTTAATGTCTTAAATCCTAAAATCTAAACTCTAGACCCTTAAATCTTAAACCCTAAGCCCTTAAACTCTAAACTCTAGCATAAAAACTTAAATCCTAAACCCTAAAATCTAATCTGTAAACCCTAAAATCGGTGGTATAAAATGGTTATGACAAGATAAATGTCCACAAAGGTGGTAAGAACGTATTTTCCATTTATCTCTAGAGTCTAGATGGACAGCAAATCCAATGGGCATAGACAGGACAAGCTGGATCATACCAATTATTCGTCGAGAACAAACTGATCCAAGGCCCAAAGGTCATTAATTAACTATTGCCAATTGGTGTTGCTAACGGGAGTGGACCCACCCCATCCGTTGGTGTCGGGAGCCCACTAGCCCAGCCCATTATGATTCATTTCTTGGGGAAGGCAATTTCATAGCGGGAATTCTGTTGATTGAAACATGGAAGCAACGGGTCGAATTGATTCTTGAACTTTTCGGCTTTCCTACCTAACACAGTGCGTAGTGGTTGGGTAGTTATTGTCTATAATAATAAAGATGCAATCAATTTTATATCAGCTGAGCTCAGTTGATAAGGAAAACTGATGAATGGATTAATGGACAAGCCTCGGAAACAGAACCATCGTCCAAAAACAAATTAAACAGGCCATAACCATGACTACACTTAACAAATGAGCATTTTCGGACTGACTTAATGACTAAGGATTTGATAGGCCCACAGCATCGTCTTAAACTTTAGGGTTTGTTTGTTTTGCAGCATAGATGAGCGGATAAGTTAGTGGGTCTTACGGAATTGGGGCTGTCAATGGGTCAGCTTGGACAGATAAACCCAAACTGATGGAATCAAAACCAATGGGTCGGTTTCAGTTCTTGATATATTGCCCCGATATATAATATAATAATATATATAGATAGATAGATAGAGTAGAAACTACTATCTATTGATTCGGTCAAGCTTCTTGTAAAAGGAAAAGGAGAAAGTTGTAGATTTCAACAATAGAAAGAGAAAAGGGAAGAAAGGAGAAGAATGTCAACTAGGATTGTGTATCATAACCCTAGCCGCCAGCCCCTCATTCTATTTATATTTAACTTAAATATGAGATATTACAAAGATGCCCTTAGTAGGGTGGCAAATCAAAATAAATAGTTACAACCCTTTTAAAATTAAAAACTAATGGGCCCAAGGCCCAACAACTTCTTAATTTAAAAGAAAATAAAAAAAACACAAATCGGCCCATTCAACAACACAAATCGGTGGCCCCACTCAACACTCCCCCTCAAGTTGGGAATAGATGTCACACATTCCCAACTTGCGTAGATCATGCTCTAGCTCATTCTTTGCAACGCCTTTTGTGAAAACATCAGCAAGCTGCAGATCAGAAGAAATGTATGGAAGACAAACTTATCCAGAAGTTACCCTTTCTCTGATAAAATGTCTATCTACTTCAATGTGCTTAGTTCGGTCATGCTAGATTGTGAAAGAATGGTAGGATCCATCTAATGGACGCCATAAAGGTTGCGGAATGGGTGGGGCGAATTTCAAAAATTTCCTACCTTCTCCCAACTGGGAATCATATTCCCTGAATTTAGAATACAATATTCAAGGATCTACTTGAACCCTAATCAAACCAGATCTGTACCAAAAGATAAATGGGAGGATTATACCTGATCCGGAGAAGCAGTATCTCCCAAAGTTGGTGTTCACGCCCAAAGAATGCTCCAAGATCTGTCCCTGCTGAAGATGACACAGCTGTGGATGGAACAGAACCAGCAGGGTGCGTCCTACACACTGGATCCTTCACAAGAATCCCCTGGATGTACTAAACACTGAATTCTTTCAGTCTTTCTTGCAAGACTGATGTCAAGAACTGGTTTCTTGACTTTCTTTTCTGCAAAGATCAAATCTTGCAACAATGCAGATGGCGGCGGCAGGAGGAGATTTCCAGAAACGAAAAGGCTGAACTGTTTTCTTTTCTGGAGAGAATGAGATCTAATCTCAATTCGCAGGAACCTTTCTTGCTTACTAGAACCTCTTGGATCGAAATCTGATTTCCCTGTCTTGGTTCATTCGAAAATCTCCTCTCTTTTCTTCTTGATTAAGAAATCTCCTAATTAGGAGTTATCCCAATCCAAATCAGTATTTGGATAGGGGATAATCTTAATCCCTTTCCCAGATAGAGTTAGCTTACTCCTGATCTTATCAGGAGGTTACCAGATTCAAATCTGATTTGAATTTGGTCTCTAAGAGTGGATAAGGCTAAGAGCCCAATCCTTTTTGCTAACTTCAATCTCAAATTCGCCCCATTGATGGGTGATCATATCAGCCCACTTCGAAATGGGCTTTTGGCCCATTAAGTATTCAGTGTTTAATTAGTTTCCAATCTGCTGCCCAGTTGGGCTTCTTTGTATGGCGTGGGACCCAAGCATTGATCTACACACCAGCCACATGGGTTCGGCCCAGCCTTTAATACAAGGCCCAGCCAAATTCACTGAAAACCTCAATGAACCCCTTGAGTCCATCGTATGAACCCTATGGGCCCAACACTTACATTAAGTGGTCCCTGGGCCAAGCCATCTTATAAAAAACCCAGGGACTGTGGGCAGGTGCAAGATTAGCCCATCAGGTATTATCCTAAATGGTCTTACACTTAACCTCTCAGCCCTTAATGATCAAGCACTGCCCGACAAGAGAGGACCTCTCCCTCGGCTGCAAGGAACAGTGCCGCACTCTCCTCTCACATGGATCCCGGGAATTAAAACCATTTGCAAACATTTTGAAACCATACATATATATGTAAATATATTAATTTTGCAAAAACAAAATTCCAACGATTGAAATCAACTGCCGGCAGTTGGTTTCCATCAAAGAGAGTGCATTCCCGATCATTACCCTTTGTCCGACAAAGTGGCTGATTCTGTCACTATGACCACCCACTCAGATGAATTCTCAAACTGCCCCAACATACCCAGGTTTTGATCCCCACTAAGGATCTCACTGATTGGCATATCAAAGGCAGGCTGATCCAGCACCTAGTGAAGTGTCATAATCGAGTCTAGGGGTCAGGTGTAACTTTCCAGTTTTGCCCATCTATCTCCAAGGTCCAGGGCAAGACTGGAAATCTGGTCCGGTTCAAGGATTCAAGTAATCCCATGCTGTATGTGCCTCGGGTCTTACCCTGATGGCTGAGACAGGCCATCCCAACACTTGGTGGCACACCAGTATCAGCCTTGGCAGGATAAATCTCCCCAGACTTATCCAACGGCTGTGAACATTCAAAACTAACATGAGTCTCTACAAATGTCCAGTTTTAGGGTTTTATACAGAATTAAACCAAACAACATGAATCAAACATGCACTTTATTTATTTCCACTAAATAACAAAAGTACATCAAAATGATTGAAGCTAAGGGCACACAAAACTGTCTAACAGATTGGATCATGGGCAATATTAATTGCTACCTGGTTATCGTAGTATAGCATCATAGGTTCTTCTGCCTATACACCGATTTTTTCTAACAGAGAACGGATCTAGAGAATTTCTGAAACTCCATGTGCCATGGCCCTATATTCGGCTTCTGCATTTGATCTTGCCACAACTGTTTGTTTTTAACTCTTCCATGAGACTAGGTTACCCCCAACTAGGGTGCACACTCCTGAAGTTGATCTTTTGTCATCAAGGCATCCTGCACAATCCGCACCTGTAAAAGCCTCTAGCTTCAACTGGCCATGATTAGTAAACAATATGCCTCTGCCTGGATGTCCCTTCAAATAAGCAAAGATCTTGTCAACTGCCTTTCAGTGCTAGTCTCGTGGAGCATGCATGTATTGACTCACTACACTTACTGCATAGGAGATGTCCGGTCTTGTCATACACAAGTATAGGAGTCGACCCACAAGTCTTTGGCATCTCCCAAGGTTCTTTACTAGTTCACCTTCTAATGCACTGATTCTATGGTTTTGATAAATGGGGGTGCTAGCTACCTTTGTTCCAAGTTTCTCAGTCTCTTGGAGAAGGTCCAAGACATACTTCCTTTGAGAGATAAAAATTCTATGTTTCGATCTTGCAACTTTGATGCTTAAGAAGTATCTCAGTTCTCCAAGATCCTTAATCTCAAACTCCTTATGCAGGTTCCTCTTCAGACTATCAATCTCACTCAGATCATTCCTAGTGACAACAATATCATCCACATAAACAATTAGGATTGACACCAAAGATCCCCTGCGCTTCACAAACAAGGTGTGATCAGATTGAGTTTGAGTGTAGCAAAAAACAATCAGGGTATTTCTGAATTTGTCAAACCATGCTCTGGGAGATTGTTTCAAGCTATATAGTGACTTCTTCAGCTTGCATACCTTTTCCTTTTTAGCATTATCATAAAACCAGCTGGAAGATCCATATACACCTCTTCTTGCATATCCCCATTTAGGAAAGCATTCTTCACATCTAGTTGAAACAAGGGCCAAGAGTATGAGGCTGCAAGAGAAAGGAGTATCCGAACAGATGTCATCTTTTCAACTAGCGCAAATGTCTCTAGATAATCAATGCCATAGGTCTGTGTGTACCCTTTCGCAACAAGTCTTGCCTTGTACCTCTCTATACTTCCATCTGCCTTATACTTTACTATGTAAACCCATTTGCATCCAACTGTCTCATTGCCTTCTGGTAGGTCCATAATCTCCCATGTCTGATTCTTACTCAGAGCCTCCATCTCTTCCTGCATAGCTATCTTCCACTCAGGTTTGGAGAGAGCCTCACTAACACCCTTGGGTATAGACACTGAATCAAGAGAAGAGAGAAAAGCACGGTAGAAAGGAGAAAGTCCATTGTAGGATAAATACTGTGAAATACAATGAGTAGTGCACTTTCTCCTCCCTTTTCTAAGAACAATAGGGAGATCAAGGTTATCTGTAATAGTGTCAGTAGGACTAATGGGAACTGAAATAGTAGTGGGATCAAGAGGAATACCTGAATTCGTATAAGCCGAATCTGGAGTCTCCAAGGGATCGATAGGAAGTGGTGTGAGTTCTGCTGTAGTGGAATCAACCGCCTTATGAAGTCTCTGCCGTGAGTAATGCTGTGAGACAGAGCGCAAAGGAGGTGGCAAGGTAGGTGACATGGAGTGGTGGTCAAGCACAGGAGTAGACATAGGGACTAGAGCTGGGAGAGGGATAGACTGCTGACTTACTTCCCCAAAACACTCACCCTGAGAAGGATTCCTTAAGAAGAAGTATGTAGATTCAATAAAGGTAATGTCCATAGTAACATACCGGTTCCCAGAGATTGGATCATAGTAGCGGTACCCTTTCTGATTCTCTACACATCCAAGGAAGACATATTTCTTTGCGTTGGGATCAATTTTCAGACGGTAAGGACCAAGGATATGCGTAAAGCAGACATAGCCAAACACCCTTAGAGGAATATGAAACATCTCCCCCTGAGGAAAAAGAAGGCTGAATGGAGTGCTGAATCCAAGTATATGAGAAAGCACCCTGTTAATCAGATATATTGCCGTGAGAACTGCATCACCCCAAAAATGAACCAGAACTATAGCTGTGATCATCATACTTCTTGCCGTCTCAATAATGTGTCTGTTCTTCCTCTTTGCAACACCATTCTGCTGTGGACAGATATGAGGCAAGATGTCTCTCAAAATATTCCCTAGCATTGTCAGATCTGTACATCTTTATTCTCGTTCCAAACTGTGTTAGTACCATCTGATGGAATTGATTCACTAAGGATGGTACTTCATCGCGGGATTTCATCAGGTAAATCCAGGAATATCGAGATAAATCATCCACAAACAGGAGAAAATAGCGATAGCCGCCCATAAAGGGAACATGATAAGGGCTTCACACATCCGAATGAATAACGTCAAAAGGAGAAGAACATCTTTTATTACTAGGTTTAAAAGAGTGTTTACAATTCTTTCCAAGTTCACAACCTTTACACTTCAAACTTGACAGACTTGCAGAGTCAAACAGTTTTGGAAACAAAGAACTCAAAGAAGAAAAAGACAAATGACCCAGACGATTATGCCAAAGCATAATTTGATCCACAGATTTTGATTCACTGTCCCTGCAAACATGATTACTTTGGTGAAGAGGAAGAGCATCTAGGAGGTAGATTCCATTCACTTCACGACCACTCCCAATTGTCCTCTTTGAATTCAGATCCTACAAAATACAGCGTCCAGGAGAAAAAATTACTGAGCAGTTCAGATTCTTAGTCAAACTATTAATAGATAATAAATTGGTGCTCAATCTAGGAACATGGAGGACAGAGGGTAAACAAATGGAATCATTAATCTTGACAAATCCCTTCCCAGCAATAGGAACATGGGATCCATCAGCTGTGGAGACCCTATCTCTGCCAGAATAGAGCTGGTAAGAGGAGAAAATAGTGGAGCAATGGGTCATGTGCTATGAGGCTCCAGAGTCTATAATCCAAGGAGATCTCTCCTTACCTGAAGCAAAAACATGGTTTGCAGTGACATGTGAACTACCTGCGTGTGCAAAAGAGGTAGAGTGAGCTCCACCTATGCTACCTGTACCTTGTTGTCCTTTTGCGGCTGAACTAGAACTAGCTGTATCCCTCTGATTCAGAAGTAACCCAAACCTCGCAAGCTCGGCCCTTACTATAGCAGCTGCAACGGACTCTAAAGCAGCTGTAGTAGGGGGGGCGGAGTGTCACCAATAACTGCCATGTGTTCATTTTCTTTCTTATTCTTCAATCTGGTTGGCACAAGATGTGGGTGAAGCTTCTAACAAGTATCTCTTGTATGCTTAGGCTTCTTACAGTAGTCACAGACCAAATCCCTTTTGTCTTCCTTCTTGTTTTCATTGCCATTCTGTTTAGATTTCACAACACTTACCATAGCGGGCTGATTAGAGTGACAATGTCATATGCTTGGGAGAGAGTGACACTGTCCCTGGAAATAAGATGCTGTCGTGCAATGTCATACTCAAGGTTAAGGCCAGCAAGGAATTCGAACACCCTATACTTCTCCAAGTGTCTTTGGTAGTTGCATCCTTGGTGGTTTCCCAAGCAAAAGTCTCTAGATGGTCGATCTCCTGCCACAGGGTCTTAAGGACTAAAAAATAGGCTGCAACAGATCTATCTCCCTACCTTGTAGCAATAATCTGATTTCTCAGTTGATAAGCCCTAGCAACATTCTCCCTTTATGAATAGGTTTCTGCAACCCCATCCCATATCTCCTTAGCAGTATTTGCCCATAAAAAATTTTTACTTATATGTGGTAACATGAAATTACACAACCAATGGCCATCTTTGCAGATTGGGAATATACCCCAATTTTCCACGAGCCCCAATGGCCATCTTTGCAGATTGGGACCATTCCAAGTAGTTCGTACCATCCAACCTAACTGTAGTAATGGTCCCAGCTCCGAAGGGGTCTCCAGCACCTCCTCCCACATGTCTCATTTCATTCCCGGGCTTATATTCAACTTTGTGTCCCTCCATGCTTCTCAAAAGGGTATAGAAACAAATAAAAAAATGCAGCAAGAACAAACAAAACACCTTTTGGAACCAACGACACTCCTTTAGTGTCCTAGACTTTCTTCCCATGAAAGATTCTTTTTCTGTGGGATAGGAGAAGAGAGAGAAAAAGCAACCGCTCTCTCTAGAAGCCTCCAAACCACGTGGGACTTGAATCACCCCTTATAAAAAACTCCAAGGAACCCTAAAAAATTAGGGCACCACTACCTAGGTCAAAATTGAAGAGTCCAACAAAAACATGACTTATCCCCTTTCTCCAATTTTTCCTGATTCTGATAAGAAACCCTAAACCAGCTACAGGGCATACAGATCTATTAAGAAAATCCAAAAACTAGGCTTACCTGAGAGCTTCGATCAACCTCTTAAATCTCCATGTAGTCGGCCGATCTAGGGCTGCATGAGAGAATCACTTCTAGAACCTTCAACCTGCTCTGATACCAAGTAGAAACCACTATTTGTTGATTCGGTCAAGCTTCTTATGAAAGGAAGAGGAGAAAGTTGTAGATTTCAGCAATAGAAAGAGAAAAGGGAAGAAAGGAGAAGAAGGTAAACTAGGATTGTGTATCATCACCCTAGCCGCCAGTCCCTCATTCTGTTTATATTTAACTTAAATATGAGATATTACAAAGATGCCCTTAGTAGGGCGGCGACTCAAACTAAATAGTTACAACCCTTTTAAAAATAAAAACTAATGGGCCCAAGGCCCAACAACTTCTTAATTTAAAAGAAAATAAACTAAACACAAATCGGCCCATTCAACAACACAAATCGGTGGCCCCACTCAACAGATAGATAAGAGTGAATGCCATTCTTTCTAGAATTTTCATTGGATGTTTTCTATTCTATTGTCTAAGCGTACAATGGGCATAAATAGAGAATATATGTCCTTTACTCTCACTCACTTCAGAAATTGCCCACCCACTTATAACCGTATAAGGAAAGGTCTACTATCTAGAGTAGGGGATGAGACCAAAGAAGCTGATATTGAGAGTCTTGGTTAACAGGAGAAGATGGTTCTATTAGAGAGGTTGTTAAGAGTTGCAGAGGAGGATAATGAGAAATTTTTGTTGAAGCTCAAAAACCAGATTGATAGGTATTAGAAACTCTTCTTTTTTCTTCATTTCCATTCCCTATTTTTGCTGAACTGAATTTTTTTTTTCCCTTGAATACACTTGTCGAGTTACTTTCTCTACATTTGGGTTGTGCTCAAAGTTGGACTTGATATTCCCAAAATCAAAGTCTGGTTTGAGCATTTAAGTGTTGATGCAGAAACTTATGTGGGAAGCAAAGCTTTGCCAATAATCTTCAACTTCTCTGTTAACATGCTTGAGGTGAGTTAACTGCATTCAATATTTTGACCACTATGTATTCATGTATAGTTTCGTTTGGCATGTAATCTTTGTATCCATGACACAAAATCTACTGACGACGGAATTCTCATCTGCCCACGACCAAAGAATCTTCTTCCCATGCCTTAAACAAAAACAACTTCATTGTCGACAATGCCCCCAAATGGAGTGTTGTCCCCAAGATATCGAATGTAGATGCAAGGGTTTTCTAAAGACTACCTATCTATAATCAAAGTCATTCAGATTCTAGAAATGACGGAAACAAAGAGAGAGAGATTACTTGTTTCCATGAAATTGATTTAGAAGCCCAAAGTTTAGTAAAGAGGCGCTTGCATATCGTTTGAAAGACGAGTGAACTATTAACAGAATCCTACTGGTTGTCAATGTGATGGATTACACAATGGTTTGGGTAAATTCCTTGTGTTTATCATTGATGTTAATCAATATTTATAATTATACAAGATAGAGTTCTGGTAAAAAACAAACTCCTAACAAGATAACACGATTAGAAAACAAACTACTGATAAGTGGATGACTAAGACACTAAGTGATAGTCCTTCTAAGATTCATGTTATTTAACTAATTCGCCTCCTCAAATGATGGAGGCCCACCCCAAGGCCCATCTCACTCCTAGGGGCGGCAGCTCCTAGGATAAGGTCAAGAGTCCAAGATAAGTCAAGAAAGGATAATTCAAGATCCATCAAGACTTAATCCAAGACTCCAAGACTTATCAAGAATCCAAGATTATCAAGACTCTTCCAAGATTAGCAAGAACTCAAGACTCCAATCAAGATCCAACAAAGACTCCAAGAAGCATCAAGAAATCCAAGACTCCCAGATTCATGCATAAGGAGAGCCAGGGAGATCGGATAGTGGAAGATCAAGCCCAAGAATTCCAAGAGGGTTCGACCTTATCAAGACAGCCCAAGAGGATCAAGATCAAGATCAAGATTCATGTTCTTTCCTTGTTCTTTTACAATTTCCAAATGTATTATAAATACTGCTATTTTCCCAAAGTTATTCATCAATTCATACTTCAGATTTTCAGAATTTCTTCAAGTTCTCTTCTTCCTATTTTTGCCACCTTTTCTCTCTCCTAGAGAAATCGGTGTTTTCGCTAGGTGCTAGCGAACACCCGGTGCTTGCATAGCCAGCTCCGGTTCTCATTGCTTCCACGCTGCGTCAGGTGGTATCAGAGCAGGGAATTCGCCTAGTCATGTCCAACCCAAACGGTAGTAGTCGCAACCCACCCTGTGACGGAGATCAGGGGTTCCCAGCTGTTTGGAGAGCAATCGAAGAGCAGCGTACAGCCACACATAACATCGAACGGCAGTTGGTAGAGGTGACTGAACAATTGCAAACCTTGTTACGGGAGGTTGTCCCACGAATCTGGGAAAATCCACAGCAGATCGCAGGAGACGACCACGACAGACCACCCGTCGCTACTGCGTCCCGACGCCCAGTTCTTGACGACGACAGTGATGACGATTTCGAATTTGGTGGTGCTCCAGTTCTTCCCAGCAATGACAGAAATGGTAGAAATTGGCACAATCAAGGTAATTTCAACCCCCATAGGAATAATGATGAATTTAAACTCAAGGTAGATATTCCTACTTTTAGTGGAGATCTTGGTATAGAGGGACTTCTGGATTGGATCATAGAAGTCAATAGGTTCTTTGATTACATGGAAATACCAGAGGAACGAAGGGTAAAATTAGTAGCTTTCCGATTAAAGGGAGGCGCATTTGTTTGGTGGGAACGGATGAGAGAGACCCGGATAAGAGAAGGAAGGGGTCCTGTTCGAACCTGGAGGCGCATGAAACAATTAATCAGAAGTAGATTTTTACCTCCTGAGTATGAACAATATATGTTTGAATCTTATCAGAGGTGTGCGCAGGGTTCTCGTAGTGTTAATGAATATACATCTGAATTTTTGAGATTAGCTGAAAGAAATCAATTATCAGAAAGTGATAACCAGCAGGCAGCCCGTTATCTAAGCGGTTTAAGACCGTCTATCAGAGATAAAATTGGTGTACAAATGGTTCTTAGTGTGTAGGAAGCAAGGAACCTAGCCTTGAAAGCAGAATTAATGTTCCAGGACAAGGCACACAGTGATAATTATCACCGGTACAGCAGGAGCGACAACAGACCGGCAACTGTCGACAGGAACAAATCAGTTCCGGCAGTACAACCTTCTCACCCGGCAAGTACAAGTAACGCCGGTAAGGCTACTACAGGAGGACATACTCGAGGTGATCCTTCCAACCCTCCTAAACCCAGTAACCCTTATGCAAGGCCTGCTCCTATTAAATGTTTTAAATGTAATGAGGTTGGACATATATCCAGTGACTGTCCCAGGAGGAAGGCAGTTAATATGGTAGAAAGGGAGGAGGAAGAAGATATTGAGGCAGAAGTATATTGTGGACCTGATGGGGAGGATGAAGAGGGTTCATATGAGCATGAGGAGTATACTTGTGTGGTAAGAAAATTGATGTTGTCCCAGAGAAATAAGGATACTTCTCAAAGGCACAGATTATTTCGTACCAGATGTACTGTCAAGGGAAAATTATTTAATTTAATTATTGACAGTGGTAGTCAGGAAAATATTATTTGCAGGGATGTCATCCAACAATTACAGTTGATTCCTGAAAAACATCCCAACCCATACACAATTGGGTGGATCAAGGAAGGAGGCGGCATACGAGTGGAAGAATGCTGCAAGGTACCTTTTTCAATTGGTAAGTACCATGATGAAGCATATTGCGATATTGTAGATATGGATGCTTGCCATATTTTGTTAGGGAGGCCTTGGCAATTTGATACAGATGCAAGGCACATGGGTAGGAAGAATACCTACCAACTTGAAAAAGAAGGTACATGTTATACTTTGTTACCCATAGCAGAAAAAAGTATTACAAATACTCCAAAGGCACATGAGAAAAATTTCCTTACCATCACCCATTATCATGCTGAATTTGTTAAAGAATGTAAGGATACTCATGAGATACATTTGTTAGTCGTAAAAGGAGAAGATGTTAATGATGAAAATACAACTCCAGCTGAAATACATGGACTACTGGATGAATTTAATGATGTAGTTCCAGAGGAGTTACCAAATGAACTCCCTCCCATGAGAGATATACAGCACCATATTGATTTTGTTCCAGGTGCTAGTCTACCTAACCTCCCACATTACAAGATGAGTCCTAAGGAGAATGAAATTTTATGAGAAAAGGTAGAAGAATTATTGAAAAAGGGACACATTCAAATCAGCATGAGTCCTTGTGCAGTACCTGCCTTATTAACACCTAAGAAGGATGGCAGTTGGAGAATGTGTGTCGACAGCATGGCCATTAACAAGATCACCATTGGGTACAAATTTCCCATTCCTAGGCTGGACGACATGCTGGACCAACTAAGCGGAGCTGTAGTTTTCTCAAAAATAGATCTCAGGAGTGGATATCATCAAATCAGGATCCGTCCCGGAGATGAATGGAAGACAGCCTTCAAGACTAGAGATGGCTTGTTTGAGTGGTTGGTCATGCCCTTTGGACTAACCAACGCACCCAGCACTTTCATGAGGCTGATGAACTAGGTATTGCGCCCCTTCATTGGTAAATTTGTGGTAGTCTATTTTGATGATATTTTGATATACAACAAATCTATCACTGAGCATGTGGGACATATTAGGGAGGTCTTGAAAACATTGAGGGAAAATAAATTATATGCTAATTTGAAGAAATGCATCTTTATGATTGATAATTTATTATTCCTGGGATTTATTATAAGCAAGGATGGTGTGAAAGTAGATGAGGAAAAGGTGAAAGCCATTAGGGAGTGGCCGACCCCATCCACTGTCACAGATGTCGGGCGATTTCATGGGTTGGCAACCTTCTATAGGCGTTTTATTAAGAATTTTAGTAGTATCATGGCTCCCATTACTAAATGCTTGAAAAAGGGGAAATTTCAATGGGGAGAAGAACAAGAGCAAAGTTTTGCTCTCATAAAAGAAAAGTTATGTACTGCTCCTGTTCTTGCCTTACTAGATTTCAATAAATTATTTGAAGTTGAATGTGACGCCAGTGGAGTTGGCATAGGGGCTGTATTGTCCCAAGAGAAAAGACCCATTGCTTTCTTTAATGAAAAATTATGTGAAGCCAGGAGAAAGTGGTATACTTATGACAAGGAGTTTTATGCTGTGATAAGAGCCTTGAAAACCTGGGAACACTATTTAATTGCAAAAGAATTTGTTATCTTTACTGACCACCAGGCCCTAAAATATCTTAGTGGGCAAAAGCAATTAAGAAGTGATTTACATGCCAGATGGTCTGCTTTCCTAGACAAGTTCCCATATAAAATTGTGTATAAGATAGGACAGCAAAATAAAGTGGCTGATGCACTTAGTAGGCGTGTAGCTCTCATCAAGACCCTCAGCGTTGAGATTGTGGGTTTTGAGTGCCTAAAAGACTTATATGCCCAAGATGAAGACTTCCATCAGGTATGGGAGAAATGTGTGAATAAGCAGTCAGCAGAAGACTTCTTTATTTATGACGGGTTCCTTATGAAAGGGGAACAGCTGTGTATCCCTTGCACCTCCCTCTGCGAAAAGATCATTAGGGATTTGCATGGGGGTGGACTAGCAGGACACTTGGGAAGGGACAAAACAATAGAAGTTGTTAAGGGGCGATATTACTGGCCAAAATTGAGAAGGGACGTGTCTTCCATCGTAAGCAGGTGCTATGTTTGTCAGATAACTAAGGGACAAACCCAGAACACAGGTCTCTACATGCCCCTACCCGTTCCTACTGCTATATGGGAAGACTTGTCCATGGATTTTGTGCTAGGCTTGCTAAAGACCTAGAGGAACATGGACTCCGTCTTCGTGGTGGTTGATAGGTTCTCAAAAATGGCCCACTTCCTCCCATGCAAGAAAACAACAGATGCATCCGCAACAGCCAAATTATTTTTCAGGGAGATTGTTCGCTTACATGGGGTATCCAAGACCATCACTTCAGATCGTGACACACGAATCCTCAGTCACTTTTGGATGACCCTGTGGAGGTTGTTTGATTCATCACTTAATTTCAGCAGTACAACCCATCCGCAGACAGATGGACAAACAAAAGTGGTAAATCGAACCTTAGGGAATTTAATTCGCAGCATATGTCGGGAACGACTGAAACAGTGGGACTTCGCCATAGCCCAGGCTGAGTTCGCCTATAACAATGCAGTGCATAGTTCTACAGGCAGATCCCATTCTCCATCGTGTACATGAAGGTCCCTAACCATGCACTGGATTTAGTGAAACTACCCAAGGTACCCAGCGTCAGTATCTCAGCAGAGCAGATGGCAGAACAAATCCAGTCCGTCCAAGACACCGTGAAGCAGAAGCTAGAGCAATCCAACGCCAAGTACAAGATGGCCGCAGACAAACACCGCCGACCTCAAGTGTTTGATGTAGGTGATGAAGTTATGGTCTTCTTAAGGAAGGAAAGAATTCCCGTAGGTACCTACAACAAGTTGAAGCCTCGGAAGTATGGTCCATACAAGATCGTGAAGAAGATTAATGATAATGCCTATATAGTGGACCTACCAGATCATATGAGTATATCCAAGACCTTCAACGTTGCTGACCTTCACCGGTATCTGCCAGAGATAACACTTGCCTATCCTCGTCACGACTCGGGGTCGAGTTCTCTCCAAGTGGGGGAGAATGATGGAGGCCCATCCCAAGGCCCATCTCACTCCTAGGGGCGGCAGCTCCTAGGATAAGGTCAAGAGTCCAAGATAAGTCAAGAAAGGATAATTCAAGATCCATCAAGACTTAATCCAAGACTCCAAGACTTATCAAGAATCCAAGATTATCAAGACTCTTCCAAGATTAGCAAGAACTCAAGACTCCAATCAATATCCAACAAAGACTCCAAGAAGCATCAAGAAATCCAAGACTCCCAGATTCATGCATAAGGAGAGCCAGGGAGATCGGACGGTGGAAGATCAAGCCCAAGAATTCCAAGAGGATTGGACCTTATCAAGACAGCCCAAGAGGATCAAGATCAAGATCAAGATTCATGTTCTTTCCTAGTTCTTTTACAATTTCCAAATGTATTATAAATACTGCTATTTTCCCAAAGTTATTCATCAATTCATACTTCAGATTTTCAGAATTTCTTCAAGTTCTCTTCTTCCTATTTTTGCCACCTTTTCTCTCTCCTAGAGAAATCGGTGTTTTCGCTAGGTGCTAGCGAACGCCCGGTGCTTGCATAGCCAGCTCCGGTTCTCATTGCTTCCATGCTGCGTCATCAAACTTAATGGGTGAGAAACCACATTAAGTTTGGATCAAAGATGATGAAACCATGTGGAAGACAAGCCCAGGGTGAAGACGACTGCAATTTGGTCAGTTGAACTGATGTGTTTGTTAGACAGTTTTGTATGCCCTTAGCTTCAATCATTTTGATGTACTTTTGTTATTTAGTGGAAATAAATAAAGTGCATGTTTGATTCATGTTGTTTGGTTTAATTCTGTGCAAAACCCTAAAACTGGACATTTGTAGAGACTCATGTTAGTTTTGAATGTTCACAGCCGTTGGATAAGTCTGGGGAGATTTATCCTGCCAAGGCTGATACTGGTGTGCCACCAAGTGTTGGGATGGCCTGTCTCAGCCATCAGGGTAAGACCCGAGGCACATACAGCATGGGATTACTTGAATCCTTGAACCGGACCAGATTTCCAGTCTTGCCCTGGACCTTGGAGATAGATGGGCAAAACTGGAAAGTTACACCTGACCCCTAGACTCGATTATGACACTTCACTAGGTGCTGGATCAGACTGCCTTTGATATGCCAATCAGTGAGATCCTTGGTGGGGATCAAAACCTGGGTATGTTGGGGCAGTTTGAGAATTCATCTGAGTGGGTGGTCATAGTGACAGAATCAGCCACTTTGTCGGACAAAGGGTAATGATCGGGAATGCACTCTCTCTGATGGAAACCAAACTGCCGGCAGTTGATTTCAATCGTTGGAATTTTGTTTTTGCAAAATTAATATATTTACATATATATGTACGGTTTCAAAATGTTTGCAAATGGTTTTAATTCCCGGGATCCATGTGAGAGGAGAGTGCGGCACTGTTCCTTGCAGCCGAGGGAGAGGTCCTCTCTTGTCGGGCAGTGCTTGATCATTAAGGGCTGAGAGGTTAAGTGTAAGACCATTTAGGATAATACCTGATGGGCTAATCTTGCACCTGCCCACAGTCCCTGGGTTTTTATAAGATGGCTTGGCCCAGGGACCACTTAATGTAAGTGTTGGGCCCATAGGGTTCATACGATGGACTCAAGGGGTTCATTGAGGTTTTCAGTGAATTCGGCTGGGCCTTGTATTAAAGGCTGGGCCGAACCCATGTGGCTGGTGTGTAGATCAATGCTTGGGTCCCACGCCATACAAAGAAGCCCAACTGGGCAGCAGATTGGAAACTAATTAAACACTGAATACTTAATGGGCCAAAAGCCCATTTCGAAGTGGGCTGATATGATCACCCATCAATGGGGCGAATTTGAGATTGCAGTTAGCAAAAAGGATTGGGCTCTTAGCCTTATCCACTCTTAGAGACCAAATTCAAATCAGATTTGAATCTGGTAACCTCCTGATAAGATCAGGAGTAAGCTAACTCTATCTGGGAAAGGGATTAAGATTATCCCCTATCCAAATACTGATTTGGATTGGGATAACTCCTAATTAGGAGATTTCTTAATCAAGAAGAAAAGAGAGGAGATTTCGAATGAACCAAGAGAGAGAAATAAGATTTCGATCCAAGAGGTTCTGGTAAGCAAGAAAGGTTCCTGCGAATTGAGATTAGATCTCATTCTCTCCAGAAAAGAAAACAGTTCAGCTTTTTCGTTTCTGGAAATCTCCTCCTGCCGCCGCCATCTGCATTGTTGCAAGATTCGATCTTTGCAGAAAAGAAAGTCAAGAAACCAGTTCTTGACATCAGTCTTGCAAGAAAGACTGAAAGAATTCAGTGTTTAGTACATCCAGGGGATTCTTGTGAAGGATCCAGTGTGTAGGACGCACCCTGCTGGTTCTGTTCCATCCACAGCTGTGTCATCTTCAGCAGGGACAGATCTTGGAGCATTCTTTGGGCGTGAACACCAACTTTGGGAGATACTGCTTCTCCGGATCAGGTATAATCCTCCCATTTATCTTTTGGTACAGATCTGGTTTGATTAGGGTTCAAGTAGATCCTTGAATATTGTATTCTAAATTCAGGGAATATGATTCCCAGTTGGGAGAAGGTAGGAAATTTTTGAAATTCGCCCCACCCATTCCGCAACCTTTATGGCGTCCATTAGATGGATCCTACCATTCTTTCAGTGTTTGATGCAAAGTAAACCGTGAGCAACCCGATCTCGGATGAAATGGAATTCAATCTCAACATATTTTGTGAGCATGGTATATGGGGTTGGCAGCAAGATAGGTGGCACTGATGTTGTCACACCATATAACAAGAGGTGGGGAGAGAGATATTCCCAAATCAGAGAGAAGGGACTACAACCACACAGTTTCAATAGTAACCTCAGCGAGAGACTGAAACTTACTCTATGCTAGAATAGGCAACCGTGGCCTGTTTGTGTGCTCTCCAAGAAACTAGATTGGAGCCAAGATAAACAACATATCCACCGGTGGAGCGACGATCATCGGGGCATTTGGCCCAGTCAACGTCACAAAAACCGATGAGAGAAGTTAAGGAAGTGGAGCTGAAAAGAAGAGCATGGTCAAGAGAACCTTTGAGGTAGCGGAGGATACGTTTTACGAAGCTACAATGAACATCAATGGGGGGCTAGTAGAAACTGGTAGGCTTTGTTTACTATAGATGATATGTCCGACTGAGTAAAAATGGCGCATTGGAGAGCACCGACTACACTTCGATACTTAGATGGATCAGCTAGTGGTGTGCGATCAGATTTGGAGAGAGATAAATTGGAGGGAGACAGAGTGGACACTGACTTGCCACCATCCATCTTGCACTTTAGCAGGAGATCAAGAATATGTTTCTTTTGAGAGAGATAGACACCATTATCAGTTCGGGTTCCCTCGATACCTAAGAAGAAATGTAAGGCATTGAGGTCTTTGAAGGCAAAGATATCAGCTAGGGAGTGAACAAACTAAGAGAGAGAATCTGCACTACTAGTTGTAACTAATAAGTCATCAACATAAACTAGAACAAATATTTTAACACCATGTTGATTGTAAATGAAAAGAAAAGAGTCAGCATTAGAAGGGATAAAACCAAAGTTTGATAATGTGGAACTAAGCTTATGAAACCATGCACGTGGCGCCTGTTTCAGCCCGTAGAGTGCCTTTCGTAGTATGCGTACATGAGAGGGAAATTAAGGGTTGACAAACCCTTGAGGTTGTTTCATATAAACCTCTTCACCAAGGTCGACATAATAAAAATGCATTATTAATGTTAAACTTCTGAATTGGCCAGTTATCTGCAAGAGCCATGCTGAGAACAATGCGAATGGTGGCTGGCTTGACTACGGGGCTGAAAGTATCCCCGACGTCAATCCCTTCGCGTTGAGAATACCCTTGAGTGACAAGCCTAGCTTTGTACCATTGAAGAGAGCCATCAGCATTATACTTGAGGTGATAAACCCACTTACAACCTATAACATTCATTTGAGGAGAGGGTGGTAATAACTCCCATGTACCATTGCGCATAAGCGCATCAATTTCATCACTCATGGCTGTCCGCTAGTCATGATGCTGAACAGCTTGGGAGTAGATTGTTGGTTCAGACGAGGTGGAGGATAATGATAGGAAGGCATGGGGAAGAAGGTTCCAAGTGGACTGTTGTGGGCAAGAAGAAGTGGGAGCTGAAATAGGACGAGTGGCATGCATGATGGAGTCAAGGGTGCAAAATCATAGAGGTGAACAAGACGATGATGAGAGGACAAAGGTGTTGGAACAGTGGGAGATGAGAAGGGAGTAGTCTGGGTCGGTTTGGGGGAAGAAACTGGAAACATGAGAGAGGGGGCAATGATAGTCGTATTAGAATCTTGGGAGGAAGGTATATTGAGAGGATTGTAACATGCTCATCGAATACAACATCACGACTTATGATAATCCGATTAATAACCCTTATGGTGAGAGCTGTAACTAAGGAAGGTATGCTAAAAGGATTGGTAAGCAAACTTGTCAGAGTTGTAAGGGCAAAGAAAAGGGTAACAAGCACAACCAAAAATTTTGAGAGAAACATAGTCAGGAGAGTTGTGAAAGAGTTTCTCATGAGGGGAGAGATTACCAAGAACAGGAGTGGGAAGCTTGTTAAAGAGGTAGGTAGTAGTATCAACCGCATAATCCCAGAAAGAGAATGGCATGGATGCATTGGACATCAAGGCAAGAACAGTTTCAATAATGTGGCAGTGTTTGCGCTCTGGGGCACTGTTCTGAGCACGAGTGTGTGGACAAGAGACTCGGTGATCAATACCACATTTGAAAAACTGAGAAGAAAAAGCACGATATTCACCCCGCAGTTAGATTGAAAACTTTTAATCTGACAAGAAAAGATATTCTCAACAAGCATATAAAAGCACAAAAAAAAGTAGAGAAAACACCAAATTTTTGTGCAAGAGGATAAATCCATGTGAAACGACTAACATCACCCATAAAAATAATGTAATATCGATAGCCATTGACAAAAACGATGGGGGAAGGTCCCCAAATGTCTGAATATATTAAATCTAATGGTTGCTTAGAGCATTCATGAACAATATGAAATGGGATTTGGTGGCTCTTAGAGACTAAACAATGATGACAAGAAGAAGAAAAACTATTGCAATGTGGTAAATGAAAAGTAGAAAGAACGGGCTGAACAATTGTGAGTGCCAAATGTCCCATGCGAGCATGCCATGTATCTAAGGAGGTTGTACCAACAAAAGTCGAAAGAGAAGACAGTTGATAGAGACCATCTTTAAGGGTTCTGTGTATGATGATACTCCCCAAGGATCGATCCTTCATAGGAAAGTAAGACGGGTGAAACTCAATGAAGCAATTGTTGTCACGAGTAACTGACTGACAGAGAGCAGATTTTTAGTAATGGAGGGCACATGAAACAAAGGATTTAAAAGAAAAGTATGATCATTGTATGTGAAAGAGGAAGAACCAACGTGAGCAATATCCAAACCTGTTCCATTTGCGATGCAAATTTGGTCTGAGCCAATATAGTTTGAGCGAGTCTAAAGATTGGTCAAATCCAATGTAATATGAGAGGAGGTTTCCGAGTAAGGATACCAAGCGGAATCGTAGGACTGATGTTGGGGTAATCCGGCTTGAAATGCTTGAGAGCTAGAAGTGGATGTGTTGTTAAAACCACTAGAGAGAACAATCTCATAATGTCGGTAACATTGCATGGTTGTGTGATTGGCCTTAACCTGTTGGTACTGAAAATTCTGTGGCCGTCCGGGGTTGAATTGAAGGAATGGTTAAAAGTTTTGGTGAGAGTTCATAAAGTTGTTGTAGTCACCGCGCCCCTGAATCCTCGACCACGGCCTCTGTTGGAGTTGAATTGGAGCTACTATTGTTGGAACTGCTATTGCGGGTGTTGTTGAGGTCGTGACGAAGTTGTAATATTGGCTGTGGGAGCAAGAGGTTCAAGAGTGGGAGGTGGCGCTACTGAAGCAAAACCTCGTGGTTACGTAGGAATCTGTGAAGGTCTTCAACAGTTAGGGAGGATAAATCTGGTTTGGTGGTGATGGAAGTGATGAAGGAATCAAAATCTGATCCCAATCTGCCGAGAATACTGAGAAGCAGATCACGCGTTGGGACCGGTTCTGTAATAGAGGAGGAGCCCATTTTGAGTACCATGAATTGAAAACGAAGTTGGAGAACCTAGGCTAGGATGGAGAAGAGAAAGCTTGCTCAAGAGCTTTCCATACAACATGCGATGTCTTGAGTCCAATAATCTGTCTGATCATTCTCTCTGAGAGGGACAAGATTATCCAACTGAGGATTAACTTGCCAATCTTGACCCAAGATGAGTACGATGGGTTGGGTATCATACGACTAGCATTGGTTGGGTCCAAAACTTATTGAACCATCAAATATACCTTCTATTTTGTGGGTTTTGAAAATTGGAAAGAACTGTACTTGCCAAGACAAATAATTATCACCTATAAGCTTAATGGGTAGATAGTGGGAGACGTTTAAAGTGGAAGACAAGGATGTGCTTTCTAGGTTAGAGAAGGTTGAGATGGGAGGAGAAGAAGTTCAAGAAGTGAAAGAAGCCATCGTGGTGGCTCTGATACCATGACAAATTACACAATGGTTTGGGTAAATGCCCAGTGTTTATCATTGATGTTAATCAATATTTATAATTATACAAGATAGAGTTCTGGTAAAGAACAAACTCCTAACGAGATAACATGAATAGGAAACAAACTACTGGTAAGAGTAGGGCTGTCAATCTTAACCCCAACCCACCCATTCTATTAGTGGGTCAATATGGATCAAGTAACTCATTAGGGTCAGTGAAAAAGGGTTAGGGTGGGTTGGGTCAAAGTACCCATTAGGGTCAGGATGGGTTGGGTCGAGGGGGTCAAGGGTAGGGTTGACGATTTGGCCATGCTTCACAATAAAAAATGCATTTGAAGGGTCTCAAACTCGAGTTCACCTAGCGCATTAACATTCTCCTTCCATTTCGAGCCACTAAGCCAAATACGATTTTGTGATTAAAAGTGATATACAAATGATTTAATTAGCTTTTGTGTTCACATGCAATTTAAACAAGAAACAAATATTTATATTTAACAGCTCTAACTAAAAATTAAAAAATATTATTTTATAAACAAATAGAATAAATAATCTATTAAATCTATGTTTATATAAAAATATGATTTTTAATATCAAAAAATTTATAAAAATAGAATATCAATAATAGAATAATTATTTTAATACTTAAAATTTATAAATTTGCACATGATATAAATCTTAAAATTTTTATATATTTTTATAAATTATTAACTTGTATTTTAATTTACATTAATAAGTAACAACAAAATATTTATTATTTACAAAAAATAAAAATATTATAAACAAAAGTATTGAAGAATATAATATTAAATTGAATCTATCAAATGCACAAATCTACACTTATTTCAAAAACTGATTTTTATTTCATAAAATTTATATAAGTAAATATTAATAATGGAATAATTATTTTAGTAATTAAAAACTATGGATTTGTATATGATATGTATCATAGAAATTTTAACAAAATTGATACACTCTAAGTTAAGATTATATTTTTATAAATTTTTAATTCATATTTTAATTTGAGTTGATTTTTTGTTAATTTAAAAAAATTGAAATAGTAAAATAAAATAATAATTGATATAATAATTAAAATATAATAGGTGCATATATTTAGTGCCTTGGACTCTTGATTGATCCATTATAAATAAAATTATATGATAGCTATGCATCCCAGTATACTAATTGTAGTATATTTCTTCTTATATATCATTAAAATTTACATTTTTATGTATTTATATACTATTTTGTGATTATTTTGAACTTAAATTTAGTATTATTATTGTATTTATAAAATTTTTATGTATTTCCCTAGCATATCCATATGTTTCCATATTTTTTATCCATATCCATGCATTTCCAAATTATATCTGTATCCGTGTTATCCGATATAATACTCGATACTCGATACCGATACTTTAATCCTTGGCTTTAGTAATCGAAAGCCTTTGTTCCGGTCAAATGTTTCCAAGTAAAGGTTGAGCCTTCTTCCTACTATTTTTTGCCATGTTTTTATGGTATGTTTTCATGTTTTTTGGTGTTTTCATGCATTTTTATAAAAAGTACTAGAAAAATCTACATTTTTGCAAATTTCTAGTATTTTCTACATTTTTTGAAAATTTCTAGTATCTTTTTGAAACTTTATTGTATTTGTTGCATTGCTTTTTGTATCTTTCTGGTATTTTTCTTCATTTTCTAGTATTTTTCGTATTTCCTACAATTTTTTTGGTATTTTCTACATTATATTTTTTATTTTTCTGGTACTTTTTATTTCCTGCAATTTTCTAGTATTTTTATGCATTTTTTATAATTTTATGGTACCTTTCCGCATAATTTATGCATTTTTTTTGCATTTTTTGGTGTTTTCGTGCATTTTCTGGTATCTTTTGCAACTTTTTGCAAATTTTCTGTTATTTTTCTATATTTTTCTGAATTTCATACAACTTTTCTACATAATTTCTGCATTTTTCTAGTGTTTTCATGCATTTCTATAATTTTCTGATATTTTTTGCATTTTGTCTAATTGTTTCTACAAAACTTTTTCAATTTCTGATTTTTTTCTATATTTTTGCAAATTTTCTGGTATTTTCTGTATTTTTCTAAATTTTTCTGAAATATTTCTGTCATTTTTGCATTTTCTTCAACTTTTCTAGTATTTTTTGCCAAATTTTTACATTTTCTACAAAGTTTTTGGTATTTTTCTGCATAATTTTTGCATTTTTGGTTATACAGGTCGACTCGACCCGTTTTTTCCACATGGTAGCCTTGGTAGAGATTATTCTCTCAAAAATGTTATTTTCGAGTATACGGGTTGGCCGACTCGTTTCTATCATGTGGTAGCCTTGAGAGATGGTTCTCTCAAAAATGTTATTTTTGGGTAAACGAGTCGACCTGATTCATTTATAGCATGTGGTAAACTCGAGAGAATTTGTTCTTTCAAAAGTTGTTTTTTGGGTGTATGGGTTGACCCAACCCGTTTCTGTATTTATATGTGAGGGTAGGTGATGGGTTAGTATGGGTGAGGGTGGATAAAGGTCAATATGGGTGGGTCAAGTGGGTCAATGTGGGTGGGTTAGGGTGACCCAAGGTTAGGGTGGGTTATGACCCTTTAAGAAGCATTGATAATGGGTCATGATGGGTTGGTGGGTCAATATGGGTGGATTGGTATTCAACCCTTACCCAACCCAACCCAACCCACCCATTTACCACCCCTAGAGAATAACTAAGACACTAAGTGATAGAGTCCTAAGATTCATGTTATTTCACTAATACGAAAGGAACACTATCTGTACTTTGTGCTTGTATAATGAAGTAATGAATAATAGAGGATATATGTTGCACCTCACATGGTAAAGGCTGCAAAAGGAACCTTTGATACTGCCACGTGCAAATGCATGTAAACACACACATATCAGTTCGGTTCTGGTTCTACTTGGACCTGATTCAAACCCAACTCATTGACAACCCTATATAGAATTGCAAAAACCCCATGCATGGTTTTCAAAATCAGACTGCACCAGACAATCGGACCGTAAAACCTTGGAATCGGTTAGATAATCAGTTCCATTTCACCTTAAAACTACTTTTTTGACCAAAAAGGTACCATTGATTTGGTCAACAACCCGCTAACTCGGGCGATCAAACCGTTTACCCAAATTATGGTTTTTGGTCAGTTTTTTTTTATTTTTTATCTTTAAGTCAAAATGGGTTGTCCATTCAAACTAGATGATTGGACTGTTTGACCCAAGAACCGGTCCCAAAAACTATTCCTTGTCTGGTCCGATTTTAAAAACATGTTCAGCCACCATTATATATAATAGGGTTTACACGAAACATTTTTTTCGAAAAGTATTGATTACCTAGCCTAGAGCAAGGGTGGAAAAATTAGGGGCATTTGGAACGTCTTTTCATGCGGTGTTTCGGCTGTTTACAAGCTGAGTAGACCGAAATTCAGTCTATTTCCGTTTGGCATGCGGAAGATCTAGTCACCAAAAGACAGAACGTCGAAAAGATGCGAAAAGCCCATTTTGGGTTGATTTGGAGAAACTTCAAATAGAGTTTTTTGCGTCTTTTGCATTTTATGCTCACGCAGGAAGACGTGGAAAGACGTACAGAAAGACGTGCATCTATCAAACGATCTTTGAACTGCCCAGATATTATGTCAAAATCTTAATGCGTCTTTTGACTATTAGAATTACAAGAAGATCTAAAAAAACTTGCCAAACAGGCCCTTATTTATCCATGACCAAAAACTCAAAAAATAATGTTTCCACGAGAATCATTTATCCTAAAAAACAAGTTACTACTCAGATAATACAAAACAAACGAGGCTTAATAATCCTTAAATCTGCTTGAACTTGGTCGCCTAGCCTTCAAGCTGCAGAGAGAGAGAGCAGATGCAAGTTTATTCAAAGCAGACAAATCTTAGCCTTGAAAACGATGAAAACATACTTTCTTGGAGAGAAGCAATCAAGCAACCTTGTTTCTTTAATCAAATTTGCGTGGCCTGTCAATCAAAACGACTCGTGTGTCATTTTCAGATAAACTGTGGTCGTGATCATCCTAATTGATAAGATAATTAAAGAGAATGAGTCTCCATCGCAAGTCAAAGTCAGGAGTGGATACCTACGTCAAGTATTAATTGTTTGTTATTAATGGAAGCTAGCCATGTATAACATAAATAAGCATCTCTTGCATTTACTTTTCTGGCGTTTATCTCATTTGAACCAACCACTACTCTCTGCTACTTACTGAATTATTTACACAACAGGCTAAGAACGACCTTAGCAGGTGAGCTGCGTATATGAGCATCTTACCTCCCATGTTGATACTTGATAGCCACGTAGAATTGAGCATTACAAATCATGGGAAAAGAAAAGAAACTCAGACCAGCTGTTCAGCAAAAGAATGGCTGCTACTACTTAGAAGGTGAAAGGCTCGAGGCTTCTGCAGAAAGCGAAGAGTAGTAAGCTTCAGAGTTTGACTTGCATGCCAACAAATGGCAAATATAAAACAAGCTCTTACGGTGACAACTGCAATAAGCAGTGGCGGAGGTTGGATTTTTTTTAGGGATGATTTATATTTAGATTATTTTTGGCTTATAATATATCGAAAAAAGTTATATTAAATCAATTACATTATGGCGATTGGCAACATAGAAAGTCAAAAATGCACAAAAGATATGGGAGGTGAGAGGACTGCCATATCTTTTGGTTATAGGATTTGTAGAGTATTACTTAATTTTCAATATAATTGACCAACTTTTCCTAGGATTTGGAGAGAAATGGGGAGTGGGGGGTTCAGTCTATTATGGATTTTTTATGAAAGAAAAATATATAAAATTGTTTTTTAATTTAATGAAGGGGCATTAGAGAGTTAGAGATAGAGTAGTCTTTAACATTTTAATGGGATTTTTTTTTTGGGGGGGGGGTGGGGGAGGGGGATCTATGCCCCATGTTAGAGAATAAAACCTATTCAAGGACCCCATTTAATAGTTTAAGCTTTTAGGTTGAATGGTTCTTTGAGATGGTATCAGAGTCACTTTGACCAAGTGGTATAGGGTTTGATTCTCGTCACCCCCATTATAATTAATTAAGTTTCAATATAAGGTATGAGAGGGCCTGTGCTGTAGCCCAATGGGCTCTCATGTGAGGAGGCATGTTAGAGAATAAAACCTATTCAAGGACCCCACTTAACAGCTTAAGCTTTTAGGTTGAGTGGTTCTTTGAGACCCTACAACACATCCAAACCATGCATTAGGAACATCTCTCAATGACAAGTACAGAAGATGTTCTCAATGTACGCTCAGATGTGCATGTGGAGTGGTGCTGTGGGGCATGCTGTGGGGGGTGCTCTATGTGAATTTGAGTTGGATAGCTTCAACCAACTTTGGGTGATGACCTTTTCCCTGATTAATTAACACATATGAACAAATAAAACACTATTAAGCAACTTTGGAAGAATGTTGTTTTTCTTATAAAACACTATTAAGCAACAAAAATAAATTTTTAGGCCTTTTAAAGGATGATGTAATGTTAGAAAAAAAATAGTTTTGAGGATGGAAAGAAAAAATAAATTCTGATCCACATCCCAAAGTCCAAAGCATGAAAAGAAAAAAATAAGTTTTGAGCAAAAGCAGTAAAACATAGCTTTGTATTGCCTAATGTCTAGGATTCCAACAAATTGGAATAAAATAGAAAATTAAAAATGATGATGAGATAAAGTGCAACTGAGTATGCTATTAAATACGGCCTAAACCAAGCTGCCTATATTCAATGTCCAATAGGTGATTTGTGAATCTAAGATGTTAAAATGTATGTAATGAAATATGATTTATCAGATTGATTTATTGGTGGAAGGTGTAACCTCTATTAATCCATGGTCGTTTTTCCTTTTAGGATTCAAACTTCTCAGTTTACCTGTCTCAGAAGATTGACATAAAGAAACTAGCTTCTTTATGTGCTGTATCTGCTTCTCTACTCTCAAATACCAAATTTGTTTAGTCTAATAGCCATTCATGGCTTTCAAACAGGTTTTATACTATCTAATTAATATTAAAGTATGATTTATCAGATTGATTTATGGATTATGGTATAATGAGGGAAGGGGTTGAACCTAGTTAGAAATGCAGTTGTGAGAGCTCGGGGCTTCTGATGGTTGCTAATCTTTCTGATGGCATTTAATATCTTCATTTTGCCAATATTTAAGGCAAAAGGATCCTAATTCCCTAGTGACAGATATCAGTCATAGCTCACCGAAAACCCACACTATGATATACAATTACAAACTTCAGTTATCCTTCATTTGAATGTAAAATTGATCAAATTAATTAAGTAGGATTTCCTAAAAATAATTAGATATGAAAAGGGGGACATTACACTCATCAAGATGGTGTTATTGTCTATCTTCAGATGCTGGATGGTTGTCATGATCTAGATTTGTTCCAAAATATCATTGAGGTGAATTCATGATATTTCCCTACAGTAGATAACAAAAAATTGAAGAATATAGCAAATCGGTTACAGGTTTGTGAGTAGCAAACTAAGCAAACTTCACTTGGCTCATTTGATTGTCAATTGTGCCTAAAGCTATTGAAGCCTATAACAATTCTATCATGCTTATTGTCTTGTGAGTAGCAAATTGATAATGTTCTGGAGTATTTGCCAATTAATGGTGTTGATATTCATTGCATATGATTCACATGCAAACCGATTAAGGTCAAGTGTATTTTCTATGGATGAACCAGTATCATATGATTCCTATTAAACAAATATATAAAAAAAGATAAACACATCGATCAAGTAGTAAAAATAATTAAACAAACATATAAAAAAGATAAACAAATCGATTAAATAGTAGAAATAATTAAATAATATTATATGAGATTTGATATAATACCAAAGGAAGATGAGCTGAAGGTTGAGCTTCCATTATCAAACTAGTTGGAATTTTTTGATGGGGTTGAGAACTCTTTTTACTTTTCTTTCTTTTATCAAAAGGTTGTTTTATTCTGTCACCACCACCACCATGACCATTCTTGCCACTCTTGGGTTTCTTTGCAAATCTCGTTACCTTGTTTGTGACATCATCAAATGATACTACATTTTCTACTTCCTCTTTGTCCCCCTCATTTTGCAAGCTCTCAACCAATTGACACGACCCTAGTTGACTGCCATGTGTGTACACATCCAAATCCTCTCCAATATTTATGGAATGAGTGGTTTGTATATCACCTGAAACTTTATCTTTCATCACTTTCTCGACTCCAATACGAATCTTTGAAACCCATTCAATGCATACTCATAAGTCTTTTCATTTCCTACAACCCGATTAGATATATCTCATGAAATTCTCACCAGTTCGGTTGCCCTCATAGTATATCCATGGTTAGGATCAAGTTTAATTGTGCAACCATGATAGTCTATTGCAGTTTCATCTTTTGTGTCTCTTATCCATCATTTCAAAATATACTAGGATGGAAGATGTGTTATCCTATTTTTAAGAAGCACTTTCAACCCATGACCACAAAGCAACCCAATAAATTCAAAATTTCTACAACTACATGAGATTGACACATTCAACAGTGAAAATGTTACAACATACTAATGTTCTTTTGCCATGCATGGTTACAGTGGTCTTAATCCCTTCATCGACCTATCAAGGAATTATGGTACTCTTTCTCAAATTCCCTGAAGATTTTGGGAGTATAAACATCTGTGGTTTGTTGAAGAATTGTCACTTGTATGCTCAAATGGGGCTTGCTTTGGATCATCCTGAAATCCATCTTCAATTCTTTCTAATGTCTATCTTTCACAACTCTTTCAAAATGATCGAAGAATTGAGATATATTCAACGATGGTTTCAAATAACCCCTTAATAAACTATTAATGCTTTCACTCCTTTGAGTGCTTTTCATGTTTGCAAAAAAGTGGTTTTTCTCATAAACCAATGCCCACTTCGCTTTCACTTCAAACAACCCTTTCAACCATGTGTTCTCTTTCAGATCATAAATACAAAGCATTTCTTCCTAGGCTGTGAGAAAGGCATCATCTTCTTCATAATCATATATCAATTTGCTAAAATCTTTCTCGAATATCTTGGAGACACAAAAAGCATGAGTATTTAATTGCATTCTAATAAATGTGCCAAATACAAAGGCGATGATTAACCTCTAGGAAGACATATTGTATGGCTTTTGCCATTGCTGCACATTGATATATTAAGATTGTTATTGGCTTTTTTCCACCCATTGCATTTAAGAATGATTCAAAAACTCATTTAAATGATTCAACAGTCTCATCATACATCAATGTATCCCCAAATATAACTACTTGTCTATGGTGATTAACACCGACAAACAGTGCAAATGGCCATTGATTTCGATTGGTTCTGAAGATGGTGTCAAAGCAAACAATATCCCCAAAAAAATGATAGTTAGACACCATTCTTGCATCAACCCAAAATACATTTGTAATCTGATATGTGGTATCAAGTTGTATGGAGTGGAAGGATGAAGAACTCTCCATTTGTAATGTCTCAAAAAATTTTAAAATAGCTCATGTACCTCCCTTTTCCATATCATTCTACCTCTTTGGAGCTATACTTGACATGTCTGCAATATCTACAACTTGACTAGTTTGGGCTGATAACTTTTGCTTTGAAAGAATTTTGATTGAATGGCTCAATGCCTTTTCATTCTGATTTCCTTGAATATATAGCTGAATATACAGTAATTAAAGGTTGATTTATCTCTACCTACAGTTATACTGATTTATAGAGATTTAAGGCTGATTTATCTCTACCTACAACTATATTGATTTACTGAGATTTAAGGCTGATTTATCTCTACCTACAGCTATACAATCTACTTATGGAAAGATAATATGAATACAAAATAAATGTTTGCTCTATATGGCAACATCCCCCCTCAAATTGATGTTGGTTGATCAAGAAGCATCAATTTGCCAATAAGAAATTGATGGCGCTGTCGAGTAAGAGACTTGGTAAATACATCGGCAATTTGCAAAGTTATGGAAACATGTGGAAGAGAAATAACTCGAGTATTTATAGCATCTCGAATATAATGACAGTCAACTTCAATGTGCTTGGTGCGCTCATGGTAGACTAGATTAGTAGCAATTTGAATAGCACTGATATTATCTGCATGTAGAGGAGTGGCATTAGATTGAGAAAATCCAATCTCATTCAACAATCCTCGAAGCCAAGTAATCTCAAAGCAGGTAGCAGACATAGCTCGATATTCAGATTCAGTAGAAGATTTAGAGACCCGATCTTGTTTCTTACTCTTCCACGATATCAAAGAATCCCCAAGAAACATACACCAACCTGTAACAGAGCGACGAGTATTTAGGCAGCCAGCCCAATCGGCATTGCTAAAAGCACTAAGGCGTAGAGAAGACCCAGCGGGAAAAAATAAACCACGACATGGAGTACCCCGAAGATATCTTATGATGCGACGAACTGCAGCTAAGTGAAGATGACGGGGAGAGTGCATAAACTGACTAACTTGTTGGACAACAAAGGAGATGTCAGGTCTGGTAATAGTCAGGTAGTTTAAGCTGCCCACTAATTGTCGATACAAAGATGGATCAGTAAGTAGCTCTCCCTCATCCGAGTCGTACTTGACATTCACTTCAAGAGGAGTATCAACTAATGAAGAATCCTGAAGACCAGCCAATGCAACTAAATCTTGAGTATATTTATGTTGATTGAGAAATATACCAGAGGAGTTAGATTGAACTTCCAATCCCAAGAAATATGTAAGGAGGCCAAGATCTTTCATATGAAAGGACTTTAGAAGACGCTGCTGAAGCTGAATAATCAATAAAGAATCCGTTCCTATTATAAATATGTCATCAACATAGACCAAAAGAAGGACAATTCCAATAGAAGTTTTATGAAGGAATAGAGAAGAGTCATATTGACTTTGCACAAACTTAAACTGTAGCAAGGTAGATCTGAACTTCTCAAACCATGCACGGGGAGCTTGTTTTAAGCCATACAATGAGCGATTCAACTTACAAACTTCCAAAGTAGAAGAGGAAAACAAACCAGGAGGAGGTGTCATGTAGATATCTTCTTTGAGATCACCATGGAGAAAAACATTTTTGACATCCATTTATTTAAGTGGCCAACCCTGTGAAGCAGCAATGGCAAGGATTGTTCGCACAATAGTCATTTTAGCCACTGGAGCATATGTCTCCTCATAGTCCACCCCATACTCCTGTTGATTACCAAGAGCAACCAACCTAGCCTTATAGCGCTCTAGAGTCCCATCAGAACGAAGTTTCACTGAGTAAACCCACTTACACCCAATAGGTTTAACTTTGGGTGGACATGGAATAATATCCCTTGTATGATTATCCTGAAGAGCTCGAAGTTCTTCTTGCATTGCTTGTTGCTAACACTCATGCTTAACCTGTGAGTAAGAAGATGGAACCGAGACAGAGGACAAAGAAGCACCAAAGGATGTATGGTAGGAGCCATACCAATTAGGAGGACGGGAGACTCTAGTGGAGCATCTCAAGATAGCCGGGGAAGGATCAGGTGACAGATCTGAAGTCGGAAGGGGCGGTGGTGAATGACGTCGTTCATACACATATCCAGGCTTGAATTGTTTAGGAGAAGAAGATGATTCATCAAAACTATGAAGAATAGCAATATCGGAGAATGACTGATCACAAGTTGGAAAGAAAAACTGATTTTCAAAAAAAACAACATTGTGAGAAACACAGAGTTTCTTAGAAGAAAAATCATAACAAACAAAACCTTTATGATTTGTACTATATCCCATAAATGCACATTTAATAGATTGAGTAAAAAGTTTATGACATTCAAGAGGAGGCAAATGAACGATACAAACACAACCAAATGTATGTAAATGCCCATACTGAGGATGTTGTTGATAAAGACGAAAATAAGGAGACTCAAGGTTTAGAGTTTGAGAAGGCAGTCTATTAATAAGATAAACTACTATAGATAAAGCTTCTACCCAGAACTGAGAGGGAACGGAAGACTCAAGTAGCAAAGTACAAGCAACTTCTAAGAAATGACGATTCTTTCTCTCCGCCACACCATTTTGTTGAGGTGTGTGTGGACAAGAATGTTGTGAGAGAATACCTTTTTCATTTAAAAAATCATGAAGTGCATGAGACATGTATTCTCCACTAGAATCAGATGACAGTAGAAAATTGAGTTTCAACATGCGCAATAAAAGTCTTGAAGACAAAAAAAAAACATCAGATTTGGAACGAAGAAAATAAATCCAAGTAAATCAACTATAGTCATCAATAAATGTCACAAAATACTTATAATGTACCTGAGAAATAATGGGTGTAATCCCCCATACATCATTATGAATAATATCAAAGCATTTATCTGCACGACTACCGGCAAGAGGAAAATGAAGAATTTTACTTTTTCCCAGTTTACAAGTTGAACAATCAAAAGAAAGGTTTGAAAATTTATTATTATTGCCTAATAAACCAGAATTCAACAAATAAGACAATATAGTAGAATTGGGGTGTCCCAAACGTTTATGCCACACCTCATTTTTATTAATAACAGTAGAACATGCTAAAGAAACATTACTAGGAATGGAAATATGCAGAGGAAATAAACGTCCAACTTTAGGCCCCTTCGCGATCACCGTCCCCGATTCTTGATCCTACACACAACAACCATTATGAGAAAAATGGACATTATAGTTATTTTTTACTAATTGGCCAACTGAAAGAAGATTATCAGAAAGTCCAGGTGATATAAAAGCATTGTTGAAAACCGAAGTAATATCACCAACACTAGTAATGGGCAAATGATTTCCATTAGCAACTTGAATATTTTCTGAACCTTGATATGACCGGACATTTTGTAGCAAATTAGCAGAACTAGTCATGTGATTTGATGTGGCAGAATCAACAAGCCAAGACTTAGATAAAGAATTACCATTACCTTGGAGTAAGAACAGTGGATTGAGCATTTTGATTGGCTGCTGACATAGTTGAGGACCCAGTTTGAATCTGATCCGTAGAAGAATTGCCAACTGTTGCTTGAAAAACAGTGTTTTGATGATTTTGAGGGCGAGTTAAACAATCTATGATGATGTGCCCATGCTTTTTGCAATAATTGCAAAATTTATAGGTACAATTTGCTGCAATATGCCCATAATTCTTGCAACTAAAACACTGAACCTTACTCATATCTTTACCCTTGCTTTTTCCATGAGCCGAAAATGCCATGTGTCTTGTAGTCATTTTCTCTTGTTCAAGAGTGGTTTGCGTAAGAAGATGTTGTTCCTCACGAAGCAATTCATTGAGACACACATCCAAGGTAGGAGGAGGATGACGATTCATCAAATTAGAACGAGCATTTTCAAAATTTGATCGTAGCTTCATAAAAAATTGATCGCGCTTGCTAATCTCATGAACAGCCAATACATCATTAAGAGAATCTTTAAACATTGCAATACACACTATATCAGAAAATTCAGCCCATAAATTTTGAAAACTAGAGTAGTAATCCTGAATAGAGAGACTCCCCTGTGTATAATTTACAATTTCACACTCCAATTGAAATTTCCTGGCTGAATTTGTTTGATTATAAAGCTTTTTCAAATATTCCCACATGGTTTGAGCACTTCTAAAGGGGCGTAAATTAAGAACAATTTGAGAATCGCATGACCCGGTAATCCAAGACATCACCCTAGCATCTTTGATTTTCCATTGAGCCAATTGAGTAGCATTTGCTGGAGCTGGAGTAGTACCATCAATATGTCCCCATAACTCTTTTCCAGTAACATATAAACGAAATTGAAATTCCCATGTCGAATAATTTTTTCCCGTAAATTTAATACAAAATTCAGAGTGGTTACCAGTCATTTTTAGTAGAAAATAAGACAAATATAGAGAGATAAGCAACCCAAAATATGACTGGGAAAAAAAATACTAAAATATGTGAGCTTTCTGAAAAAATTACACAGATGGAACTTGCAATCTATAGCGGCCTGAAGTTCCAACACCCAAGAATAACCAGAAATTCCAAACTCTAAGACAAGGGCTCTGATACCATGATAACTTTTGCTTTGAAAGAATTTTGATTGAATGGCTCAATGCCTTTTCATTCTGATTTCTTTGAATATATAGCTGAATATAAAGTAATTAAAGGCTGATTTATCTCTACCTACAGCTATACTGATTTACAGAGATTTAAGGTTGATTTATCTCTACCTACAGCTATATTGATTTACTGAGATTTAAGGCTGATTTATCTCTACCTACAGCTATACAATCTACTTATGGAAAGATAATATGAATACAAAATAAATAGGTTGTGCAAAATAAATGTTTGCTCTATATGGCAACATGGGCCACTGTCATTCTCCTTTGTGCTCTTAACATATATGTCTTGTTTGGAGCTACAACCTCATGATTGTGTTCCTTAACAAACCGTGTAATGCAATATTGACCACTTTCTTTCAAAGTCACAAGCATGTGTATATAGCATCCAGTTCTTGTATTATCACGATGATACTTCACATTATCTCTTTGTCTATCTTGTTGATAACCTTGAGTAGAACAACAAAATGTCTTATCTCTTATTAACCCAGTTTTTGTTTTGTGTTCCTTGCTCTTTTGAGTACTAAATCCAATTCTTCTAGCATATTCATTGTAAAATAATATGCATCATCCAAATTATCAAAAGCATTCCAACTTTGGCTCCCCTATAGTGCTCTCTGTTCCATCACCGGTCCCATTATCAAATTGCAATTTACGTGCAGTGCGGCAATCTATATTTGCATGATTTTCACATTCACTATAGAGCCTAATACATTCTTCATCTTGCGTATCAATTTGAATTTTTCTCTATGGCAGTGACCTTCATGTAGATATCAAACATCCAAGATACCACACATTATGTTAAAATTAGCTAAAACTCAAGAAAAAAATGTTGTAAGATAACACACATTCTATTCACTCAAAACTAATCATATTTGGAAATATCAAAATTTCTTCCTACTCCTAGGCTAATATTAGAATTTTTTACTACTTCTAGACTAATGTCAGAATTCCTTCCTACTCCACATGCTTAACTCGGCACATGTCTACCAATATATTCAAAAAGGCAATACTATCTCCTAATTTAGTAAGGATCATGTTTCAAACCCTAGCTAAAAATGGAACTGCTTTTCCTTCTTGGTGGTAGGTCAGCAGTTCAACAATGCAAACAGGTTGACCTATGGCATCATAATAATAAAATTATAAAACACCTAGCTGGGTCACTAGGTCATTTACCAATTCAGAAGTCAATGAAACAGTACTCTATAGACATCAGTTGAGGTCTATACTACAACAAGTCAGAGTACCAATTGAGTCACCATCAGTTGGTGATGCTGGCCTATAGTTTGCGATGTAATTTCATTTACAGTAGTTCAAATATGGGATTGGAAATAAGTTGAATGCAGAATCTGAAGTATTTATTTATTTATTTATTTGTCTCAATTTTTACTTTGTTATGATTGTGAAAAAAAAAATAAAGCTTAAAGCAAAAATAAAGTAAAATCTCAAGCAAAAGTAAATGAGGATTAATACTTCTCCTAATTTGTATTCCCATGCTATTTTTTTTTTCTTTTTGCTTAACGGGGCTACACAACGAGGGGTGTAAATGGATCAAATTTGAATTGAATTAGGCAATATCCGAATTCGAATCCGGATAGAAAATCTGATATTTGAATTCGATTCGATATCCAATGGATATTGAAAATTAATATCCGAATTCAAATTTGATTAAATATTCAAATATTCGATTCGATTTGAATTCGACCAATTAATTCTTTTAGGTAATTAATAAACATATAAAAATAAATATTTTATTTATATAAAGTATATAAATATATAAGTTATTTATATGATTTAATTATTTTATATATAAATTATATAAAATATTTAAATATTTTATATATTACATATAAGAATTAAATAATCGATTAAATTTAGATATTTATCAAATCGAATGAGATCATCCAAATTCAATCAATTAGATATTCGAATTATCTGAATTCGATTCGATTATTTCAAATCTCGAATTTGAAATCAGATTTTTGAATACCATTGACACCCGTGTACACAATGAGGATGAGGGTAGCCCATCACCAAATCTCAATATACTTAACACCCCAACCCTAGTGGCCAGAGAACCTACAAACTGAGTCACCATTAGCTGGTGCGTTCCCATGCATTTGGTGCAAATGAAATTCTGTTATAAACAAACAGAACCTTAGGCTCAATTTGGGAACGGTGCAAATATAAATATGTTCAGTGCAGAACCTTGCATAAGGCATTTCTAAACTTTGTATTTGTATTTGCACTCCTCCCAAACTAAACCTTGTGTGTGCAAATGTGGAAGGTCCATGAGATTAAAATGGGTGATTGCAGTTGCAGGGATTAACTGTAAAAGTTTTTTCCAGCCCAAAAGATACAACGAATAAAAAACAAAAAAATATACAAAGTACTATATCATCGAATAAAGTTCAAGGAAAAAAAAAAGGTAAAATATCATTCTCCATTTCTCCTATGGTAGTGTACAAGGAAGCAAGCTTGTCAGATACTTTATTTGATCCAGTCTTCCAGCCCAATGACAACCATGATTTTATCATTAAAAAATAGTTAATGGAGACCAGTACGTAACATTAATGGATTATCTTTACAAACTGGAACTTCCTTTGAAGTTTGAACTTTTTCTCCACGTTGGAAAGAGATACAGGATCTGGATTCTTTACGGCCTTTCTTCTCACTTCTGTTTTGGTGTCGACTGTGCAGAACTCTGAAACCTCAAAACTAAAAAAGTATGTGTGCTTCCTAGGAGCCAAATAACTAAGTGTAAATTATAGATTATAACCCTGTACTTTGGGCAGTGTGACACTTAGCCCAAAGCTTTCATTTGCATCAAATACCCTCCTAAACTTTCAGATCCCAACACTTTGCCCTCCATCAGTTAACTTCAAAACAAGATCTTCATTTGACTATAATATTTCTAAATCTCCAAACTATTTGTTCTTTAATTTGTGGACCCATTTTATCCTTTTTCTTACGTATTTATATAAATCCTTTTATGTTTCTTTTTTCTTATTTCTCATCCAAAGTGGACAGGAAAGAGATAGCATGCTTTGCTCCGTCCATTTTTTGTTACTTTGAAATGTCATCATTTCACATTTCACCTACATGAATCCTCGAAGGGCATTTTAGTAAATTATCGTTTTCCGGTTAATTCAGTTAATGGAAATGGGGAAAGTGTTGGCCTCTGAAACTTCAGGGGGTATTTATCACAAATGAAAGTTTGGGGTTCTAAGTGTCACTAGAACCAAGGCCAAAGTACAGGGTGGTAAATCTGTAATTTACCCAATAACTGAAACTTACATGTATTTCTTTTTACATTTAAGTTACCCTATGTATGATATATCAATGAACTCACTTCCCTATTCAGAACATAAAGAAGGAAATATTGGAAAGTCCACTTGCTTACTCAGCACCTAGAAAATAAATGTTTCTAGCAATAATTATGGCACCTCACAGGCATGAGAACAAGAGTTTAGTCACAGGACCCATTTGACACCATTAAGGGTCTGTTTGGTTTGTAGTTGAAATTGGAATCAGAATTGAAATTCTTTAGAATTAGAATCGAAATGGCCTATTCTCATAGTTTGTTTGGAATCAGCAGGAATGAGATTTTATTCCCAAGGGAGGGGCAGGGAATGGTCATTCCCTGGGGAATGCCATTCTAGCAGAAATGGGAATGGGATTCCACTTCCACCCAACCAAACAGCTGGAATCGGAATAACCCATTCCGAATCCAATTCCAGACCCTTATTCCTACAAACCAAACGGGGCCTAAGAAAGGATAACAGTCTCCCCCCACCCAAAAAAAAAAACTTTTGAATCCTGCTAGGACCTAGGACCAAAGAATCTTGAAACTCCAGATGCCTCTTTGATTTCCTCATGCATACAAGCGAAACATGCTAACATCATCCAAGACAGCTTTTACTTTAAGCTCAAGGTGGATAGATTTCCCATGCTGCCATTGTCAGTGCAGTGTCTTCTGAAATGGAGGCCATTAACTTGCAGATGGTTGAGAATGACACAACATTATACTAAAAAAGTTGGGGCAGGTTCCTGTGCTAAACATATATTTAAGATTCAAAAGGAGAAAAACTGGCAGAACAGTTGCTACAAAGAATCCCATCTGCTAGGATCAGTAAAACATCAGAATGATGAGTGAAGACTTAAGCAAGATGAGAATGAGAATTCTATCCCTTTACAAACTTCCTTTCCACCTCAGATGGCATCAATTCCACAGTTACTTCAAATAACAAAAGTCTGTTTTATATATCTTGTATTTATTCATGTAGCTTTGGAACAACTATCACCTATGTATAAAAATAAGCATAGCAAGAATGAAAACTTTTACAATTAGGTTTTTTATTTGTAAAAAAAATGCAGATTTCTAGCATACCATGGCACTATGATATATGCTTCAGTATTGCCAAAGCATTTCCTTTGAGAAAATTACATGTTTGTAATGTCATAGGGGAAATTTTCCAATTTTGAAACAATATCATAACCCTTGAGAAATGAAAGTAGATGGACACAATAAGAAATAGAAACCAGCAACAAGCACATGCATATTCCATCCAACCATATGAACTTGGAGGTAGTAATATGTACTTATGACATCAGTCTTCATTGTTAAGAAAAAAAAAAGAAGAATCTCAGTCCATGTGAAATATGGATGGAAAGAGAAAGATAAATTGAAAAAGGATGGGAAAAGAAAAGGCAAACACCATTCTGATGTTTAATTTCCCATTGTGCAAGTTGGGCCTACCATCATTCTCACTTTCTCAGTAAGTTTTTTCCCTCTACCACCTCGGGATCAATAACTGTGAAAAAAAACACTCAACTAGACTCAATTCAGTCTTGATCCAAACTATTAGGGGTTGATTACACAAACCCTGTCCCATCACTGTGTTAACTGAAAAAGAAAAGAACTAAAAAAAGAAAAATAGAGGAGAAAGAAGTGTTATGTGTCAACACCCAGAGAAGGCAAAGAGAGAAAAAAGGGATCCTCTAAGGAAACAAACTGGATCAGTTTATCAACATTTCTTAATTGTTTGATTATTTGAGATTTTCATTTCCATCTATCTTCAGTGGACTTTTTGCTTCCAGAGTAGAATTTACACTTTTTTCATTATTAGAGATAACGTGGAAGGAACAGTAAGTAGAATGAGAACTGCATTTTGGGAGGGAGAGAGTTCCCAGTTACAATATCAAAGGTAAATGCTAAACCAGTGTCTTTAGCATTGGATATAAGTGAATTCATTCAGAGGTCTCCCGGTGAATTTCATTGTTGACAAGATAGATAAGGGGTAAAAGAAAAGTTACAACCAAGGTTCAAAGTATTGATATGCGCCATATGCAATTTTTTGTGAATCGCGTGATTCAAGATAATCTGGAATAGAACAAATAAAGTGCATACTTAGTAATAAGAGAAGAAGTAATGAACAAAATGAAGATCAAAGACCAAAAGGTACCCCCCATGAGTGACTGTTTTCAATATCTTTGTTAGATTATCCATAAGAAGGAAAAGAAAGCATAGGATTTATGCTAGTTGGATCAAGTCTAGATGCTGTTATGGAGTATACCATAGGATTTGTGCTAGTTGGATCAAGAAAGGGAAAAGCCCCAACAGATTACAGCTTTACATGGTTAAAGAGGGAGAAAACACAAACACCCATGTACATGTATCAATACATCTAAATAATCAGAAAGTACAGTCCCCCAATTTCTTGTGAAATGTGCATATTACATCCCTGTAAGTTCCTTCAAAATAAACACCAACTAAATGTTCTTTTAATCTTACCAATGGTGGTTTTCAATTGGAGAACTTTTGTTCTGAAAAATATGACTATTGTATAACCTTCAGATGCACCACCATAAGGCTAAAGGGAGAAAGTTCCAGAGGATCCTGCCATGCCTGCTGAAACCTCTCATAGGCCAAGAGGTAATTTGAGCATAATCATATCCATGGGAGTGATAGAGATCCTTTGAAACAGAATGAGTAATTGGGAACAGGCATCATGAGTAAGAATTTTGATGAATGGTATCAAGGGACTGTATCCTCCTCAGTCCCACAGAGATTCTGTGGTTGTTCATATTCCTACTCCTTGAGATGATTGATTGTTAGCATGATTGTTAGCATCTTTTTGTCCAATGTATCTGTCCACATAGAGAAAGAAACCTTAAAAGGTCCATGGGCTTCCTGTATCCACCTCCAAGGAAAACAATCTGCTCCTGATCCAAGAAGATAACCATAGTATGCTTCCACCATAGAGACACCACTCCTATCAGCTAACCAAATTCTGGCCTGTACAAGTAGTAGAATAACTTAAATGTGTTAGCAAGGAAAGCAAAACATCAGTTTCTTCATCATTAACAGGACTGCATGACCTAGGACTACATACCCCCTTATCATCAATAATCTTGTGAATTGATTACTGTGTCATCATGGTCCATGGCCAGGTTACAAACTACAAAGGGATGGGAAATTAATGTTAAGTCTGTGTTTGGTTGCAGTGCAAATTTATTTGCACTAGTACAAATGCATGTGAGTGCAAATGTAAAAAATGCAAATTCTTGTTTAATTTTGTTTTGGATTTTACTTTATTCTGATTCATGTCTTAATTTACTTAATTTGTAATGCAATCAAACAAAAAAATCTAAAATTTGAAACAAAAATATGTCAGAATTTACACTCAAATCATTTGCACTGCCATGGTTTTGCATCAGTACAAACTTATTTGCATTGCAACCAAACACAGCCTTAAGGGACATGTCTAAACTCCAGAAATTACTCAAAATTTAGATGGTTTCCCCATTACCAAATATCTACACCACATTCATAATAGAGTCCTCTCTATCCACAAGTCTCCTGCATATGCTAGTGCAGTAAGACATTTGGATTAGTATGGACCCCAATCAGGGTATAATGTCCATATTTACTAGCGCTTACCTCCGATACCATAGCTTCTCCTTTTCCATCCCAAAATGCCATGACCAGTTGACCTCTTCCTAGGAAAGGGTCTGTTCATATTAAATGGCTATTAGACAATATACTTTATGGAATATGATTTTGGAATTACCAACAAATAACATGTCAATAGAATAAGCATGGGCCAAGATAAGGATGTTGAGATGAAGGTGCCTTGGTGCAATGGTTAGGTTGCTCCATTGCGACTTGGGTGATCAGGGTTCAAATCTTGGAAATAACCTCTCTGTGTCTGTAGGGATAAGGGTGTATCCTTCTGTCTCTCCCAAAACCTTGAATTGGTGGGAGCCTCATGCGCTGGTCTGCCCTTTAGGGTAGGATGTTGAGATGAATGAGTGGTGAAAATATGAAAAGATAAAATTATAGACAACAATATTCATTGAAACCTTGGGATGGTCCCAACAAGTGACTAAGTTGACAGTGAAGACCTAAAGTGGCAGAATATGGATTAATTGGGTGTAGCTAAAAGCTCTCAAAGAACAATGTAGAGTCCAAAAACAATGTTGGTTTCATTAGGAAGAGGAAGCCTTATGAATTTAACAGAAGATGTGGTGCTGGTGGAATGGTGGAACATGACTTTGTAGCTAAACCCTAAATAATTGGGAAAATGCTTGGTTCAGATCAGTTGACAATTTGATATTCAGATTTCATAAAGTAAAGCTCCGAAAATTGTGAAAAAATCAAGGGAAAAAGAAAATATTTTATTGTAGTATTGTAAACTCTAGAATTATAAGCAATTTAAATGGATTAATACTTCATTTTCATAAGAAAGCATTTTTTTTTTCATAGCAAGAGTATTCTTTGACAAAATAGTTTATCTTGATTGGTTACAAATTCCAAGTATTCCATATAAAAGCTTCAAAAAAAATGCAGAAAGACATGGCCATGAGTTTATCAACTTGCAATGTTTACTCCAACATTTACAACTTGAGACAGACAAGATCCCCCAATTTGCAGCCACTCCCATTTTACTCTTGCAACTTCATTGTTGAAGGGTTATTACTTGGTCCAATGATAAAATCTTGGGCTGAGAAGAACAGATTGAGGTGACCTTCAAGCTCTTTGGTTCAATGATAAAATCTTCAAGGGTTATTGTACGACTAATTTGTTGAAAGATTTAGTTTGGGAAGTTTAGTTGTCTATTGATAAACTTTGTATTTAATCGGTTGAATTTTGTTATACTGTAATGGCTAATGGTTGGATAGATACATGTAATTAAACATTAATTAATTTTTAGTTTATTGTCCTAGAGGAACTAAATTTGTGAAGCCTATAGATACTTTTGAAATAGTGAAGAGTGCAAAGAATTTGTTTCTTTTATTTAAAGAAATTATTAATTGGGTTAAAGCAGACAATGTTGTTCAAGTAGTTAGTAATAATGCTACAAATTATGTAATTGTAAGGAGATTGTTGGAAGTAAAATTTCCATAGATTTATTAGTTACCTTGTGCAACACATTGTCACTTGATATTGATGGAAATTATAGAAATAAATTGTGTTGCAAATGAGATTCAACATGAACATATAAGTATAAAGTTTATCTATAATCATACTTTTGTACTATCAATGATAAGAAATAAAAATGGTTAAATTAAGAAAGTATGTCCTAGAACCACTTGCTTTGCAACCAATTTCATTGCATTGAATAGCATTCTGATGCACATGCATGATCTGCAAAATTTGGTGATTAATCAAAGTTTTAATGACTCTAAATAGGCAAAATATGCAAAGGGGAAGGAAATAATAAAAGTCAAATCCCCGACCATTATATCAATAGTTTTTTATGTTAGTGAAAAGCTTTCAATTAAATCAAATGATGCACAAATAAAGCTAAACAAAGACCTTTCTCTTTTTAAAACTTGTGCAAATAATTTTAGAAGGTCTCTTTTTATGAAAGCAATTAAGACATTGTCTTTAGGTAATAATTATTTTTTTCTTATAACATGTTTATTATTTTAATTTTCTTTTTTTTATTTTGGATAGTCATTTTAATTTTACTAGATAAATTAATTCAATTCTATTTCATTGCATATAGGTGATTAGTGGTCAATATTTGGTTGTGACACCCCATATCTTAAAAAAATTGTTGTACAAATCCTTAGTCAAATAGTCAAATGTGTAGTTCATCTAGATGTAAACGTAACTGGAGTTATTTTGAACATATACATACGAAGAAAAGGAATAAATTGGAACACCAAAGATTCAATGACCTAATATATGTTCATATTGCAACTTACCTATGATGGATGGATAATTATTTTGTGTTTCATAATTTATATTAGTATTTATTTTTTATGCTTTAATTGCATCTTGTTTATCACTTGTGACTTTGTGATAAAAGTTAAGTCTTGACCCAATTGAGTATGAACATGTGGATGTTGTGGAAGATTGGATAGTACATGATGATGAGGATCCTCCATTATTTAATGGTTATGAGAATGGCGATATATTTAAAGGTGATGGGACAAAAATTCAGTAATGGAAGCACTATCAAGAAAATGAGTTAGATGGTGATAATAATGATGATGAATTATTCAATGAGCCATGGAAAATCTTGGAGGAAAATATATCCAACATCCAACTTGGATATGAAGATGAAATACAACCTCTTGGAAATGAAAATGATGATAAAATACCACCTAGCTTTAGTTTGTTCTATCATTAAGAAATGAGAACTTTATGGCTTTAGAATTTAAATAAATACCATTTATATGTTGAATTTGCGATATGTGTTTAATACTCATTGAACTTTGATTTGTAATCGTTTTAAGTTTTATTCTCTGGTCTCTAATAAGCTATATATTTTTATATTTTATTTTGAATAACTAAGCATTGTAGTTGATGAATTAAAAATACATAGTTTTATAGCAATATCTATGGAGTCTCTTGTAATTTTTCTTCTTTCTTTTTAGCAAGAAGCTATATTGTAAAGAAATTGATAGGGGAACTCTGAGAGACTAGAACCATCTAAATTAAAAGAACTCATTGCCATTTGTAAAGGTAAGCGTACTCTTCTTAGTCAGTCTTATTTCTATTTTATTATTATGTATCTTTATATGGGGTATATTTAAAACTGGATAAGAATGTAAACCCAGATTTCCTGTTCACTTTTTCTACCCACTTTATATGAGGTATATTTAAAGCTATATTGAGAGATGTGTGGCTGTAATTCACAACGATAGAGAGGATAGGAAATGTGAGTAGAAAATTGTGTTTTTAAGTTTGTATGCCATTTTAGTTGCTCTTCTAGAACATGGATAAAAGTCTTAACAATAGTTTTAGTTAGTTAAAGTTCATGAATATTAATTTTTTGGTATTTTAGAATGCTTTACAAATTGAAAAATAAATAATTCTTAATTTTAATTTTGTTTGAATTTTTCTTCAATCACTTTCAACCTTATCTATTGGGTTGCTTTTGCGTATTCGATATTTTCAAACCAATGCATGAAATGTGGCACAACAGGAAAATAGGCTTTTAGTGACATTGCATAAATGTCACTAAAAGGTAGGCAAATATCACAAAAAGGCTTTTATGATGTTTGCATCACTATCATGATTGCAAATGTTGTTAAAACTTTTTGTGACATTTGTCACTTTTAGTGACATTTGATTGCAAATGTTGTTAAACTTTTTGTGACATGTCACTTTTAGTGACATTTTGCAAATGTCATCATTGTCTATAAAAAAACCATGCATGGAAAGAATTTTTGATGTTTCTAAGACTTTTTGCGACATTTATTAAAGGCCATTAAATGGGTTTTTATGATATTTATTAAATATTACAAAAATCCACATTTAGTAAACGTCACCAAAGACCACTTATTGTAACATTTAACAAATGTGACCAAATATCTCCTTTAAATGTCGTTAAAAGTAGTACTTTTGTTAAATATTGGATTTTAGTGACAATATTGAATGCCAATTGACATTAATGAAAAAAATTTGACCACTAGCATTGATCAACATTGACTAAAAAATTTACTCTTAAAATTGCAATTTTACCGTGACTTATCACATAAAATGATAGAAACATTATTATTTAGAAAAATTTTCTTAAATTACCCTTAAGGTTTAGGAAATTGACTAACTATACCCTTACTGTTTCAATATTGTCTTAAAGTACTACTTTTTGTAATAAATGATACAAAGCTCCCTTTCCGTTGAGTCTCTGTCACAGACCTTTTACACGTGACTTCACGTGTTTGATTTAATTTTAAATCATACCAAAATACCCTTTCCTAGCTTGCCTTACCCAGCAATTCTGAGTCCATTTCTGTAAGTTTGTAACCTGTGGAGGTAATGACAACCATAATTTTGGTCGATTAAAAATATATAAGCGGGGCAGAGGAAGGAAGACCACCACCATCGAAAGTTATAGTGGCGACAATGATTTAGTTTGAGCAACAAAAAAAAAGGGAGACGATGGGGTGCGAGGAGGACAAGGGGGTTAAAATTTTGTGGTGGAGGAAGGAAGCTAAAGGATAGAGAGAGAATGGTGGGCTCTGTTCAAGAAATCGTCATTGCAAATGACTGCAAGCGTTGTTGCTTGGCCCCCTCCACCTCAATCTATTCTAGAAATCATTGTTTCAATTTGGGCAAGACAATGGGCTCTGTTCTCTACTAAGTGCGCACACTGGTTCTGCAATTGAACCATTCATCAACCATAAATGTTGTTCGGTGGAGTGAAGCTTCTTTGCCTCCGACATCGGTAGTATCCCCTAAACCACGATTTCAAAGCTCGTCAAGCAGTGAATCCCATGCATACTATTCTTAGCAGAAATCCAAATAGATAGAATCGGTGAACCACTGATTTCAAAGCTCGATTGGCAAGAGCTAAACCTTAGCAATTTTCAATCTCTGAACAAGTTAAGACTATGTGGGGTGGGTTTTGATACTTGATATAGCGGCGGCGGCGGAACACCAACAAGAACACCAGATCTTGTGATATTGTCAAATCCAAACTCCATTGTTAGCAACCCCTTGAACTCAACGATGATGATTGCTATCGATGTTCTCAAAGGGATTTTCAAGTGTAGAAATGATGGAGATGTAAGTGTCGAGATCGCCTACTAACCACTGAGTTTAGACCAAATTGTGGTCTTGAGGCCAAAGCTGGTGGCACAGGTTTGGGAGTTGGTGGTGTCACCGCTAAGGGAGGAGAGAAGTGTTTGACTTGGGGGTTTGGGCGCATGAGGTGGGTCTCCGGTCTGGCTCGGCCTCTCTCTCTCCTCCTTCTTCCCCTTTCATTCTCTTTCCCCTGTTTCATCACCGCCACCTCCACCCTTCTCTCTCTCTCTCCTTCTTCCCCTTCATTCTCTCTTCTCTGCTAATCTGTTTCATCTCCCTTGCCGATCTATTTCACCCCCCTTCACCCAAGTCCTTCAAATGCCCAACTGCTCCCAAGACCCATCTCCATTCTTAAGCACCACTATTGCTGCTCGACCCCCTCCACCTCAATCTGTTCTTTGTATCTGATCACAACCCCTAAGATTTCAAGGACGATCAACCCTCAACATTTATTGGAATCAAAGAGCTTGAAGATCACTGATGCTGTCTTTCATTGAACCAGGGATCTCGGGTAAAATAGTCTTTTTAATCCTTTAGAATCAGTAGGGGTACTTTAAAACAATACTGAAATAGTAGGGGTATGGTTAGTCAATTTCCTAAACCTTAAGACTAGTTTAAGAAATTTGCCATATAAAAAAGGTTATATTTATAGCTATTTTATTAAATATAGACACCAACAAAGACTTACAAAAGAAAAAAAGAATAATACTTGTAGATAGAGAAATGGTCTCACTACGGGGAAAAATGACCTTTAACTGCCGCTAAAGGTCCCCAAAACTGTCGCTAGAAACTTTACCGGCAGTCAGCAAAAAGCTGCTAAAAATACTGTCGCTAGAAATTCTAGTGGCAGTTTTCTTGTCTGCCGGTAAAGAACAAAAAACTGCCACTAAAAATAGCTAAAGATGTTTGGAACTGCCACTGTCGCGACTGCCGCTAAATCTATAATATATATATATATATATATATATATATATATATATATATATATATTTATATAACCTGGTCAGTCCTGTTTTCAAAACCATGACTAGACTATACTATTTTCAGAATTAAGGACCGGTTTGATTCGTGATTGGAATCGGAATCGAAATGGCCTATTTCTCTTTTGTATTTAATAATTTATTCATTATAACCTAATCAGGTAAGATGGAGTCAACGTTCAATTAGCTTCCAGTGCTTATGTATTTAATAATTATTACTCTACATATTTGTTTTAGATCTGAATTGATATGAAATAATTGGTCACCATGTGCCAATTATTTGTTTTGCGAAGCAAAATTGCATTGGTATCCATCCATGTGCCATACATATTAAGTCATGCCTTGTAAAGTTTCCAAAAGAAGATATATCATGATAGAAGGGTGCAACACAGAAAAGAAATAACTGCAACTAATATTTCTGATTTGTACATGCCTTCTTAGAATCAAGTAGTTGAAAAGAATGGATTTTAGCAACAATCTGAAGCAACCAAAATGAAAAGCAAATCATGGTAAAGTGGGTTGGAAGTGATCAGTCGTTTAGAACTCAAGTAGAAAGAAAAGACAACTACTTTCACATGCCATTGAGCAGGCAACACAGTACCAATAAATACTTCAATCTAAGAGGAGCAGCATCCAGTCTTCTGAGCAACAGGTTGTCCTTGGAGCTGCACCACTGGAGGCCTGGCATTGTTCATAGTCGGTTGGCTTGCCATCCTGCAGTAACCAAAACCAAACAGGAAATGAAATATAGGTAGCTGATACAAGGTCATCCACATAAACAAAAGTAACTGAAAGACCCAACTAATGCTGGACTAGAAGTGAGAAGTCACACCGACAGATGATAATCATAATACTACACTTCAAAGCCTTCTCGCGAGAATGCAAGTATTTCCATCAGTGTACCAATTTCATATAACCCCCCTTTTATTTGATATGATATTATTCCAATGCATAGAAAGCAGGCATAAGCAGTACCTATTCTTGACCTCAGCAGCCATAGCCATGAAGGCTTGTTCCACATTAGTTGCATTTTTCGCACTGGTTTCCATGAATGGTATCCCAATTTCATCAGCAAAGGCCTAAAACAACAGAAAGAAAATATGAAGAAACCATTTTTCACATCTCCAAGAAGAACAGGAGTTGCTTCAACAGAAAAGTAGTCACCTAAAAGCATGGGAATTATCAGTAATACCTTAGCTGTCTCATAAGAGACAACTTTGTGTGCTGTAAGGTCGCACTTGTTCCCAACCAGAAGCTTGTTGACAGTTTCACTAGCATAGCGGTCAATTTCATTCAATCATTGTTTGACATTGTTAAAGCTCTCTTGATCTGTTACATCATATACCACCTGCCCAAGAAACAACCAAGTTTGAGATAATTGAATTGCAATGACAAGTAGAGAGAGGGGCTATGCAAACAAAGGAAAAAGAAGTGGGAAATGACTAACTATAATTCCATGAGCACCACGGTAGTAGCTGCTAGTTATTGTCCTGAAACATTCTTGCCCAGCGGTGACCCACTGCAAAATTCATACAAGCAGAATGGGTTAGCATGAAAAAACACCAACTAAAAAGGTATGAGTGCCCAAAAAACCAAATTGACTCCAATATGTGGTCAACAATCAGTCAATATTAGAAATAAGGTTCATTACATGATCATGCCATGAATTCCAGAGGGACAAGCAGAAGCTATCCACCCTTTCAGTGGCAAACACACCACAAATGTGAATTAAAATAAAAGGCTGTAGCTAGGATAACCCTACTAAAAAACACTGGCTCAGCAATATTTCATGGGGAGGGCTCTGCAATAAAATTATCTGGGGCAAAAACAAAACAAGGTTGGCTGATCATTAGACCCAGGACCAGAAATTCTCCTCGATTTTGAGCAGTTGGATCCTTTTAAGGTAATCTATTGAAATTTAGTTCCACACTTTCAATAATTCTCTTATCCCACATCAAGGGCAGAACCAGGATTGATGAACATTTCTCAAATAAAATTCAGAACTATTAATTAAAAACAAACAATATCATCTAAGTCTTCTAGGCTATAAGGAACACAACTATTTAGTATGTGCTACACTGCTTATAGCCATTGTCATATAAGCAACCAAGAATAGATAATGCATCTAAAATTTTAACTATACTCACAATTTGAAGCTTAATTGTCTTCCCGTCCTGCTCCACAGTACGTATTTTCTATAAATAAAAGGTGGGAGTACAATTTAGCACCATGCACCTATGTAAGGAGGAAGATTTAGTAATATGTAATAATCACTTACAAAGTCAATTCCAATGGTGCTGATGTAACTCTCAAGATATGAATCATCCTGTTTGAATGATCAAAGAGGAAAAAGTTGATTGAAGAGAAATGACATTTAATTCCATATGAATAGTCACAGTAGCTCATAGTTAAAAATGCATAGACAACATAAAAAGAAATCTTCAACCAATGAGGCAAAGATGCCACTACAGACAGAGTTAGCATCAATTAAAAATTAATAAAGACAAGCAATACCCATGCCTAAATTGTATTAAAACCATCAATTTTAGTTTTACTCAAATTAACATCTGGCATGAACAATTATCAGGATATATATATTTACATTAAATAGATTTTAAATTCCAGATACATATCTTGACAAATCCTCTTTCCAACACAATAAGATAATACTGATGTTGTTCCACCCCCCCACCCAATCAAAAATAACAAAATAAGGAAAAGAAAGAGACAATAAACAACACAAAACAGAGAAAAAAACACAAACCACAACCTTCCAAAGACAATAAACAACACAAACCACAAAACAGACAATAAACACTCAGAGGTAGCAGTCTCTGGATCTATCCTTTGACCCTCGAACTCCTCGAGCTCGGCCTTTCATCTTACTTGGCTGAATTCCAAATCTACAAAAAGGAAGACAAAAATTAAATTTGACAAAAATAAATTGTAGAAATAAAATAATAACTGAAAATTAAATAATGGAAAATAAAAGCATGCGTAAAAAGTAAATCTAAAACTATGGGAAACTGGTTGGGATCCAAATCCATAGGTGGTAGTAGTGGCTAGGCGAACTAAAAGTAGGAACCCATCATCTTGCCTGGGTGTTCTCTTCTTCCTCTACCCTTGAACTTCTCAAGAACAACATTCCATCTTACCTGGGGGCAGAATCCAACCGAAATTAAATCTAAAAGATTGATAGAATAAAAATAACATAAAAGAAAATAAAGAAAATGAAAGGGATGGTTGATCAAATCCAGTGGCGGTAGTTGCAGATTGGCTAGACTGTTTACAAGAACCCTTCCTGACAAGATCTGAGCGTCCTTCCTTTCTACAACCCTTAAACTCCTCAAGAAACCTTAGCCTTGTGAACTGGATGATTTGACCAACCCTTTCTCCAGGGCCCCTGGGGTCTTTTATAGAGAAGGGTGGACAAAACTAGGATTAGAGAGAAAGAGAGGGGCAGCAGCTGGATTTTTGCAGAAATATGGGCGCCCTAGGGTTGAGAATGGAGGGTTAAGATTGTTCTAAGGTGATCCTAAGGCTGAGAAGAAAAGGAGAGGGTGCCCAATATTATGTAGGGCTGAGATTTGGGCACCCAGAATGGAGGGAGCAGATTTGGGCACCTAGAGCTGGAGAAATGTGATTGGTTGGTGTGATGTGGCACCCTAAGGTGATTGTTTGAGGTTTAAGGAGTGAGGTGTAAGGTTAGGATGTTGTCTAGGGAGAGATTTAAGGGTATGAGGGACTGCTAAGGCTTGGATGGTTGAGATTAGAGGTTATGAGAGAGTAGAGGGTGGAGATTTGATAGTCTAGGGTGGCTAAGGTTTGTTAGAGGTAAAAAGAATGAGTGGGGAGGCGCCCTAGGGTTTGCTAAGGAATGGGGAGTATGCTAATACAGTAGGAGGGGCACCTATCTAGGTTTGGCAGATAGGAGGTGCCCTCCCGTGCTCATTTTTCACAGAAACACCCCCTCTCTCAGCTGGACTTCACACCAGCTTCCTGAAAACTGCATTTCAGCCATGTAACTTCCCCAAATTTCCACAGAAGTTGTACAAAGATCCTCAGAGGTCGCAACATTGAATTTAACTGGGAAAAGGGCACACTTTGACTATTCTAAGGCTGAAATAATGCCCTTAAGGCATCAAAATATAGAGTTATCACACCCCCAACTTAACCATTGCTAGTCCCTTATCAACACAGCCTTAAAATTACACTGAGTAAAAAGATCATTCCCATTGCAAGATCAGTATTGGGATTTAAGGGATAAAACTGTCTTGCTTTGAATATTTCAAAAACTTAGCTTAAAAATATTGTATACTCTTCCATTTGCAGTTTGTCAAGAAAATCTGAGATTGATTTCAAAATTAGACCGATATTCTTCTTACCATTTCTGGTAATGGATTTCTACCCTTGAACTTTGAGATGCACACTTATTTTATTGCTACCTTCCACCATTTGACACGAATCTCAACACTTGCGTTAGGTGAAGAGACCCTATTACTAAGTTCAAGGTGTCCATTGACCCATTGACCTTTTTTTTTGGAAACACTGTTTAGGGTAGTCCACTATCTCTAATTATTTGAAGAATTTTTGTCTAATTTCTCGATCTTTCTCTTCTTATTACTCAAAAATTTCTCAGTAAATTTTTTAGTTCTACATTTCTAAAGTCTAAGCTCTTATTATTTTTTTTTCAATTTTTCTCTCTCTTTCCTCACCCTCCAACTTAAGTGACATTGTCCCCAATGGCATGTCTAGAATGATACAAAGGGACTTGGGCCAAAGGGAACAATCAAGAATGTTTTTCCAAGGGGTTCAAGGTCTGCCAAGTGGTCTCGAATCAAGAAAACAAAAACTATAATCCTAAAAGCAAAAACAATTAAAAATTAAGTTGGGTTGCCTCCCAACCAGCGCTAAGTTTAACTTCTCACATCTATACTTCCAGACTTGCTTTCTTCTTTACACAGACAAGGCTCACATTGGGCTAACCAAAGGGTAGGCAAGGCATCTACAAGGTTGTCCACTACCTCTACCTTAAACTCATCTTCCCCAAGGTTTGGATACTTAGTGGCACTAAATACATTTAATCGAACTTTCTACACCCCAAATGAAATGTCCATTTCTCCTGATTTATAGTTGATGTTTGCATTGGCAGTTGCTAGAAACGGACATCCTAAGATTATCGGGTTATGGTTTAGTTCCTCGGTTGGGGTCATGTCTAGGATGATAAAATCCACTGGAAAGTAACAGTCATCTACTCTAACAATGACGTCCTCGATAACACATCGAAGAGTCTTGACTGACCGATCAGCAAGTTGCAGAATTACCGGGGTAGGTTTTAACTCGTCGATCCTGAACCTTTCATAAATAACAGAGGGGAGCAAATTTACACTAGCTCCAAGATCTAATAGGGCTTGATCAAAAGTGATTCCAGAGATGAACAACTTATTAGAGGAGAACCAGGGTCTATAATTTTCCAGGGGAGTTGGTTTAGGAGAACCACACTAACATCTATCGAGAGCATCACTTTTTGGGGGGCCGATCGTGGCTCCCTCTTTTGAGCACACAATTCTTTCAAGACTTGGAATAGGATGGGACATGTTGTATCGCGTCGAGGAGAGGGATGTTAATATGGACTTGCTTGAATAACTCCCAGATCTCCTCGTTGCGAGTCTCTTTCGTCTTTTGCAACGGCCCGGCTGTGAGTGCAGTTGGAAAAGGAACTATAGGTTGGTTCACTATAGGTTTTTCTTCTAAATTTTCCTTTTCTTTTTCTTTGCCCCCCCCCCCAGCTTATGGTCTTCTTGCTCCTTTTCTCCTTCACTGATGTTTTCAAATTTCTTTTTCTCATACGGGTCCTCTAAAATCCTCCCACTCCTTAAGGTCGTAATAGCCTTGGCATTTTCAAACGAAGGGTTCTTAGGAGGTGGTTGAATCTGTTGTGGAGGAAAACCCGGTGGCCGATTTCTAGGATTCGCAACCGGTTGACTCAGTAGTTGTTCTACTTTTCTCCTCACCTTGGCTTTGGCTAGATGTCCTATTTGGCTCTCTAATCTAGCGATGGACTGCTACTGAGTTAGAATCAGTTACTGAAACTGCATGAATTTGTTATCAACTATATTGGTCTAAGGAGGTTGTGGGTAAACCTGATAAGGTTAGACCAGCTGGTTCCTAGGGTAAGTTTGCTGGAATTGGCTCTACACTTGTGGCCTCTGAAATTGCTGGGCCATGGTGTTAGATGGATGGTACTGATGGGACTGTGTGTTAGGTTGACATGTCCTCCAAGAAAAATTAGGGTGATTTCTCCACCCAGGGTTGTAAGTATTTGAAAATGGATCATTATTAGGCCTCGAGAAACTCTGGGCTACCTGTTCTTGGATAAACGGTGGAAACTGAGTCACCGTTGGACAATCATCAACTTGGTGGGTTGGGCTGGCACAAATGGAATAAACTTCAGGATAAGGGGTAGATGGGCCCGATTGTTGGTTATAGGTGAAGAATTGATCAATATTTTGGGCTAGAAGATCTACCTTGTCCAATTTTCTAGAGATTGCATTCAGGTCCATTCTTGCCTTGGGTTCTATACTATTCCTGACTTCATAGAGCCCTGCCCTCTTTGAGGGTCCCACTGACCTTTCATAGGAATATAATGATGCATTGTTGATAGAATTTTCACTCAATGTTTCGAAAAGAGCATACGCTTCATCCTCAATTTTACTCATAAATGCCCCCCCACATGATGCATCTACCATTTGCCTGTATTGATCAATCAAACCTTCATAGAAGGCTTGGGCAATTTCCCACTTGGATAGGCCATGGTGTGGGAACTTTCTCAACAACTCTTTCATTCTTTCCTAAGACTCGTGAATTTGTTCACCCGGTGTTTGGGTGAATCCAGTGATGGCTCTTCTCATGGTGTTGGTTCGTCCTATAGGGTAGAACTTTCTAAGGAATTCTTGTTGCATTTCTGCCCAAGTTCTAATAGGTCTCCCTATAGTTCACAACCACGGCTTGGCCTTGTCTTTCAAGGAAAAGGGGAAAAGAGTTAATCTAAGGGCATCGTCACTACTGTTTTGGATCCTTACAGTGGAACAGATTTCCAGAAACTCATCTATGTGTTTGTATGGGTCCTCACTTGGGTTCCCGTAGAAAGAGGGGAGCACCTGGATTGTTCTTGATTTAATTTCATACTGAAAGGCTTGAGTATCCAACAACTATGCGTAGGATGAAGGGTTATACTGGGTCGGAGTGAAATACTCATTCAACATTCTGGGCTGCTCATCATCGATCTCAGCCATTTGGTTGCGTTGCTGGTGATGGAGGTATCTCTCTATCTCAGGTATGGGTTCTACTATTTCTCTCCTCGGAGATCTCCTTCCCAACATACAACTTAGAAGTCCCTTTTTCTTCCTTTTTGAAATTTGAAATTTTAATTTTGAATTTTAATTTCAAATTTAGATTTTGAAATTTAAATTCTAAAATTTAAACTCAAATTTGAATTTTTAAATTTTTTATTTTCTGTTTTTTTCAAATGCAAGCAATTCAAACACATGACCTACGGGCAAAACTAAGGTTTCCTAAACTAGTGGTTCAACCAATGTAAATCCTCTTAGGTTCACTTGGAATTATGCCACTTCCTTTGGTTAGCCAGGTAAGAGGTGGGGATGTGGGAGGCTCCCATTGCTCTCACAATGACCTAATTAAGTAACCATAAAACTTGCTTAGGCTTAGCCGGTTAACCTCTTTCCTTAGACACCAACCGCCGGTTATGGAAACTAATCGCAAGATTCCCTATGGAAAGTAAAACCTGGGGCCCCCTAAAGGATCTTGCAATCCAAATTTTAAATTAAGGTATAGGGTGAATTGCACGTGAAAGGGTGGTTGTTTTTGGCCCAAGGAAGGGTGATGAAATCTCCACCTTATCTTATTTAAAATGGATTGCCAATAAATGGATTAATGGAAATACACAATAAACAAAATAAATGCAACTAATTACAATGCATGAACAGTTATCTCTAATATGCGATTCAGCAATAAAATAATAAAACAAATTAATTCAGCAAAGAAAACAATTAAAAATGAAAAACCCTAACACATTAACAACTAACAAGATAATTTCAGCAATTAAATAATCCTATATGATGCATGCTCTAGAACATATCAAATCCTAACGTTAGAATGCAAATGAAAAAAAAATTAAAATATTAATTTTATTATTTTTTTTTTTGAAATTCAAAATTTGAAATTTAAATTCAAATTCAAATTCAAATTCAGATTCAAATTCAAATTCAAATTTTTAAATTTAAACTCAAATTTGAAATTTTGAATAATTTCCTAATTAACAATCAATTATTCAATTAAACCACTAATTAAGGGAGCAATTAATTACAACAACAATTAATCACAAAAAAATAGAAAAATAAAGGAACTAATTTTACAAAAAGATAATACTACAGAAATGAAGATTAAGAAGGGAGTTCGCTACTCTAAAGATTAAACAGAAAATAAAATAAAAAAAAATAAGAATATGCGGCAATAAAAAAAATCAAAGAAATGAAGTGAGTTTCTAATCTGAAAATAAAGAAAAAATAGAACCTAACAATCCTAAACAGAAATCTAGTTTGCTCAAGAAAATAAAACAAAAATAAAAACAAGATCTAAGAAAAATAACTCACACCTACTAATTCAGAACTTAAACGAACACAGAAATCAATAAAAGCAAAAAAAGTTAAGAAAATGACAACTAAGGAAATAACGCACCTAGTACTAAAAGAAAAAGATCAAAGAAACGAAAAGTTACAGGAGTGATTGATTCTAGAAATGAAAAATGAAAAACCCAATTCGAACCTAGAAATAAATAGAAAAAAAATAGATCTAAGAACAAGACAAAAAAAATAAATCGGATCTACCAGGAAATAAAAATAATTAACTAAGAATTCAAAAGCACTACTTTACCAAAAAGAATCTGAGAATAAAAACAAAAAAAATAGGATTAAATTGGGATAACTACACCTGAATCACAATCCCAATTTCTCCTCTTCTCTTTTCTTCAGTAGTCCGGCAACGCTCCGGTACCCCACCTTTTTCTATTACGTCCTGCAAAATCAAAGAGAAACAAGAATTAAAATGAGATTACCGATCAAGTAATCAAACAAAAATAATGAAACAGATCCGAACAAAGCAATTAAAAATTTTTCTCTGTTGCTTCCCCGGCAACGACGCCAAAAACTTGGTGTGTCTGGAAGTGTGTCGTTAACAACTTCGGAACACCAATTTCAATATTTATAAATTTTACAATTCTCAAAATAACTACAAAATGCAGTTAGTGGTGAGAAAGGGGTCGTATCCATAGGGAAGCAAGGGAAAAATTGTTACGTACTTCAATCCAAACAAAATAACAAGATTTGAGATTGCAGAAACACAAAATTTAATTAACTGAACTGGAATTCATTAAAATAAAATTCTAACAATACTAAAAGAAAAAATTGCAAAAAAATAAATAAATAACAGAAATAAAAAAAAAACTAAATAGAAAATCTGCAACTCGGTCAGAGGTAGCAGTCTCCGAATCTATCCTTTGACCCTCGAACTCCTTGAATTGGGCCTTCCGTCTTACCTGGTCGAATTTTAGATCTGTAGAAATGAAGACAAAAATTAAATTTGATAAAAAGTAAATTACAGAAATAAAATAAAAATTGGAAATTAAAGAACGGAAAATAAAAACATGTGTAAAAAGTAAATCTAAAACTATGGGAAACTGGCTGGGATCCGGATCCAGAGGTGGCAGTAGTGGCTAGGTGAATTGCAAGCAGGAACCCCTCCTCTTGCCTGGGTGTTCTCCTTTTCCTCTACCCTTGAACTTCTCAAGAACAGCCTTCATTTTTACCTGGGGGCAGAATCCAACCGAAATTAAATCTAAAAGATTGCTAAAATAAAAATAACATATAAGAAAATAAAGAAAACAAAAGGGATGGTTGATCAAATCTAGTGGCGGTAGATGCAGATTGGATGGACTGCTTGTAGGAACCCCTCCTGACAAGATCTGGGCGTCCTTCCTTTCTACAACCCTTGAACTCCTCAAGAAACCTTAGCCTTGTGAACTTGGTGAATTGACCAACCCGTTCTCCATGGCCCCTGGGGTCCCTTTCATAGAGAATGGTGGACAAAACTAGGATTAGAGAGAAAGAAAAGGGCAGCAGATGGGTTTTTTGCAAAAATATGGGCACCCTAAGGTTGAAAATGGAGGGTTAGAATTGTTCTAAGGTGATCCTAAGGTTGAGAAGAGAAGGAGAGGGCGCCCAATATTATGTAGGGCTGAGATTTGGGCGCATAGAATGGAGGGAGCAAATTTGGGTGACTAGAGATGGAGAAATGTGATTGGTTGGTGTGATGTGGCGCCCTAAGGTGATTGATTGAGGTTTAAGGAGTGACGTGTAAGGCTAGTATGCTGTCTAGGGAGAGATCTAAGGGTATGAGGGGCTTCTAAGGCTTAGATGGTTGAGATTAGAGGTTAAGAGAGAGTGGAGGGTGGAGATTTTAGAGCCTAGGGCAGCTAAGGTTTGTTAGAGGTGAAAATAATGAGTGGAGAGGCGCCCTAGGGATTGCTAAAGAGAGGGGAGTATGTTAATACAGTAGGAGGGGATCCTATCTGGGTTTGGTAGATAGGAGGTGTCATCCTATGCTTAGTTTTTCATAAAAACACCCCCTCTCTCAACTGGAATTCACACCAGCTTTCCAAAAACTGCATTTTAGCCCTAAAACTTCACCAGTTTACCCCAAGATTTGCACAGGGACCCTCAGAGGTCACAATATTGAATTTAACTGGGAAAATGGCACATTTTGATTATTCTAAGGCCTAAAATACCCCTAAAATGATGCCCTTAAGGCATAACTTTCCAGTTTTGCCCATCTGTCTCCAAGGTCCAGGGCATAACTAGAAAATGGTCTGGTTCAAGGTTTTAAGTAAACCCACACTACATGTGCTTCAGGTCTCACCCTTGCAGTTGAGACAAGCCACCCCAACTGGCTTGGCAACACATTAGTGTTAGCCTTGGCAAGATAAACCTCCCCAGGTTTATCCAACGGTTGTGAAGATTCTAAAGTAACACGAGTCTTTGAAGTGTCCAGTTTAAGGGTATTAAACAAAAGCACACCATAGATTACACGAATCAATTATGTACTTTCACTCATTTACAATAAATGGATCTGTACATCAATCTGATTGGAGCTAAGGGCATACACTATCTAATAGCTCCTACTTGCACTTAGGTCTAATTTGGTACAAGCCTTAGTTCCAAACTTTGCACATGTTTCTCAAACACTTTCTGCGTGAGTAGCTTAGTCAATGAGTCTATCACATTCTCCACTGATGCTACCTTCTAACAACAATCTCCCGTAGATCAAGTGTTGTCACACAACAGTGGAATGGGTGATGTGCTGACTTCCTAATTCCAGAATGAACAACTTCATTCATTAGGCAACTTCTCTTATAGCACGTGCTTGGCTTGGGTCGAGGACTATTTTTCTTAGTACATAGGACCCCATCATAAAGATGTAACCAGATGTATACTTTCTATCATCTGGGTCTGACTAGAAATCAACATCCATATACCCTAAGATCTATAGTGAACTACCATCGAATACTAGACAAAACTCTTTCGTCTTTGGAAAGTATTTCAGTATGTTTTTCATAGCAATCTAGTGCTCCTGTCCTGTGTTTGATTTATATCTACTTACCACACTCACTAGCTGAGCAATGTCAGGCTAAGTGCATAGCAAGGCATACATGATGCTCCCTACGGCTGAGGCATAGAGAACCTCTTTCATGCCCTCAATCTCGGGAGTCTTGGGAGACATCCCCTTGGAGAGAGTGACTCCATGCTTGAAAGGAACATTTCCTTTCTTAATGTTCTCCATGCTGTAGCTTTTGACAAATTTGTCAATGTAATTAGGTTGAGATAATCCTATTATCCTCTTCGATCTTTCTCTATAGAGTCGTAGACCCAAGATGTAGGAGGCTTCTCCAAGATCTTTCATGGAGAATTGCTGTGAAAGCCACACTTTCACCATAGTTAACATTCTCACATCATTCCCAATGAGTATGATGTCATCTACATACAGAACCAGGAATATAAACTTAAGGCTCATCTGGATTCTGCTCAAAGTCAAACTATTTGATAGTAGAGTCAAACCGAATGTTCCAGCTCCTAGAAGCTTGCTTAAGTCCATATATGGATCGATTGAGTTTACACACCATGTGTTCCTGACCTATAGCAATGAATCCTTGTGGTTGCTGCATGTAGATATCTTTAGTAAAATCTTCATTCAGGAATGCGGTTTTGACATCTATTTGCCAAATCTCGTAATCATGGTATTCTGCTATAACTAGCAGGATCCTAATGGATTTAAGCATGGCCACTGGTGAAAAGGTTTCCTCATAGTTGATTCCTTCTTTCTGAGTATACCCTTTCTCCACAAGACGAGCCTTGTAGGTCTCAACTTTCCCATCGGGGCCCTTCTTCCTCTTGTAAATTCATTTGCAATCAATTACTTTTACCCCAAGGGGCAGATTTATGAGAGTCCAGACTCCATTAGTCTTCATTGAGTACATTTCAGCTCTCATGGAATCTACCCACTTCAAGAAATCTATGTCCAACATAGCTTCCTTATAAGTTATGGGATCTTCCTCACTATTCACGGCTTCCATCAAGTAACTTTCTTGATCATAGTCGTAACGAACTTGAGGCCTAAAAACCTGGGTAGATCTTCTAGGTTGGTTGTTTTCTGGAGCCTATAGGACATCTCTCACTACCCCTGGCCTCTCCTCATCAAGAACTTCCTGATGATGATTGTCTAGAATATAGTATTCTTCCAAGAAATGGGCATTTCGACTGCAAAACAACTTTTGCTCATTTGGATCATAGAATAAATAACCTACAGAGCTTTTAGGGTAGCTAACAAATAGGCAACGGCTGGTCTTGCATTCCAATTTGTCAGCACTTGTTCTTTTAACATGTGTTGGACAACCCCAAATCTTCAAGTGTCTTACACTTGGTTTCTTACCGGTCCATAGCTCATATGGAGTCTAAGGAATGGATTTGGTTGGAACCCGGTTCAGCACGTTATCACAGTTTCTAATGCGTAACCCCAAAAGGATATAAATAATTCCGAGTGGACGAGAAGTGAACGAACCATATCCAATAGAGTCCAATTTCTCCTCTCTGATACACTATTTAATTGTGGTGTAGCAGGAGGAGCTAGTTATGATACATACCCATTTTCCCTTAAGTATTCCCTAAATTCATCGGAGATATATTCGCCTCCTCGATCTAATCAAAGGGCCTTAATATGTCTCCCCAACTGTTTCTCAACCTCTTGTCTAAACTCCCTAAACTTTTCAAATGATTCAGACTTGTGTCTCATTAGGTACACGTAACAATATTGTGAAAAAACATTGGTAAATGTTATAAAGTAAACGTGCTGGTTACATGTCCTAGCATTCATGGGACCACAGTTAAAACATCAGTATGTATCAGGTCTAGTGTGCTTGTAGATCTTTCAGGCTTACCTGTAAATGGCCGTTTCGTCATCTTACCCTAAAGGCAAGGTTAACAGGTTAGAAGATCTTCTACAGTTAAAAAATCCAAAGGACCATCCTTTACCAACCTTGTGATACAATCTATGTTAATGTGGCCATGTCGATAATGCCACAGGCACGTGGGATTAACTGTATCACGTATTCTTTTCTTGGGGATTACACCCGACGTAGTTTCGGTTAACTTTGTTTCTAGAGAATGATAGAGAACATAGAGACCATTCTCAAGTTCTCCATAATTAAGGAATTTGTTATTCCGCTTAATAGTAATTAGACCTGTTCATAGGCCGGGCCGGGCCGGGCTTTTACTGTGTATTAACAAATTTTTTTAAGGCCCGAGCCCGAGCCCAGCCCGACCATCGAGCTTACAACTTGGGCCTGAGCCCGGCCCTCATAAAAAGCCCGAGCTTGGGCCCGGGCCCGGGCTCGGGCCCGAAATTTAGCCTATACTATTATTATTATTAATGTTGAAGCAGCTGAATAGAGAGAGAGATAGATTGAAATTATAAAGAAAAGAATAAAATATATATATATATATATATTAAATTATAAATATTATATTATTTATATATTTTATATAATATATAAAATACATATTATATATTTTATAAAATATATAATACTGAGTCAGGCCGGGCCAGACTCGGGCCGGGCTTTATTGACAAATCCCGAGCCTAGCCCGAAACACAGTTGGGCTTATTGTGTTAAGCCCGAGGTTAGGCCCGCGGGCCTAATTATATGACCAAGCCCGGCCGGGCCGGGCCGTCGGGCTACCCGGCCCATGAACATGTCTAATAGTAATCACATTACTGAATAAAGTAGAATAACTATCCATACACAATTTTGAAACAGAAATCAAATTTCTTATCAAATTCGGTACATAAAAATAGTCTTTAAGTAAAATAACTCCTCTGAAATACAATTCTACAACTCCTATGGCTGTAGTTGCAACAGTTGCAGAAGTTCCCAAGTAAAGAGTCACTTTTCTATCACTCAGCCTTCTACTTGTCTTGAACCCTTGCAATGTGTTACATGCATGAATAAAAGCCCCAGAGTCAATACACCAGGACGCAGAAGTGTCCAACAAATTGGTTTCTATGATAAAGGATTCGAAATTAACTTGCTTCTTGGTCTCCAGATATTGGGGACAATTCCTCTTCCAATGGTCGGTCTGCTTGTAGAAGTGATAGGCATCTGATGTCTTATCCTTCTTCTGCTTTTTGGCCTTGCCAACTTTCTTTTGAGGCTTCTTCTTTGCCTTCCTCTTCTTCTTGCCTGATTTGCCACCTTCAACAAGCATGAAAATTGGCCTATCCTTCTTAATCAGTTCTTTAACCCTCTGCAACATATTGCTAAGTTCCTGAAGGCTAAGTTTTAGCTTATTCATGTTGTAATTCATGATAAACTGATTGAAGGAGGGTGGCAAAGAATTAAGAACATCATCAATTTTAGTGTCATCATCAAGCCCTGAACCGAGATCCTCCAGTTCATTGATATAGCACATCATCTTTAGACAATGGTCATAAACCTGTTGGTTCTCAGTAATTTGAGTGGTCATAAACAATTTTAAGACCATTTGTCGAGTAGAACAATTCTACTCTTAATACATCATCCTTAGACTATCCATGATATCCTTGGACACTTCGATCTTATCGAACTGTTGTTGTATCAGATTGTCCAAGGAGGCTATGATATAACACCGGGCAAGAGAATTTTCTCCTCCTATTCTTGATACTCTTTCTTCCGTGCCTCGGAAGCCCTGTCACCTAGACGTTCCGGTGCAGGGTTTTTGGCTACCTTGTCCAATTTCTCGGACGTCAGCACCAGCATAAGGTTACAGAACCAGTCAGCGTAGTTTGGGCCCTTAAGCTTATTATCGTCCAACAGTTTGGCGAATTGTTCATTTACCATTTCTGATAAAAGGCAATGCAAATTATTAATCCACAACCTAAATTGATTTGTGTTATTTACATAGAAAAGGCTTTTTATCTATGTTCCATTTTCATTTCTTCATCTCTGAGATTTCTCTCTCATCTCAGTGACGGAGACGTGGTTATGTCTCTAGAAATGTGGGAAATCACATATGGTGCATGGAGCCAACTGTTTCAACTGCATAACTCCACCACTTTCTATGAAAGATCATATCCATTCATCTTATGAGCTTTCCCTTTGGCCTCTATCAAACAAGGCTCATTGCCATTTTAGGTTAAACCTTTTTGTCCAGTAAGTTCTGACCCGTCATATTTGTAAACGCCAAGGTACCTTCAGAGAATCTTCCATTTAAGGATAGGCCCCTCCCACATCGGTCTATGACGCCCCTATCATCTTATGAAGCAATCAAACAGACTCACTAGCAAATGCATATCCCAATTTTACGGTGCATCTCCTCATTACTGATAAACTCATCATCATGCTAATGGTAGAAGGTCTTTAAAGAGTTCGTCATATGAATCTCCCTATCACATGCACTTGTATATCTAGAGGAAACAAGTTGTTACGTCCCTAGATGTGATTTAGGTCAAACCAAAGTGGCTCCCACTGACTTTCTTAAAGTCAGATTCAAATGGGCCCAAAACAGCTAGGATTCCTCTTGGGGAGGAAGTTGATCTGGGGGCCAAAAAGAGAGATCATCCAGTGATCTTTAGGGCACCATGGCAATGATGTGCATTCAGCCATGGTGTGCGTAGAGAGCCACTAATGAATGAACAGGGCCAAGTGCTTATGGCCCATGTGCAGCACATCACACATCAAACATCACATGCATGAAACAAACACATAATTGATCCAATCAATTAAATCAACTATAAAACCCTAAATTAATTAAGTTAAATCAATATCAGCCCATTAAATCCCATAATATTATCATATAACATTATCAAGGTATATGGGTTGAACTACAAAAGGCACTTCGGCCCATATAGCATTTAGGCTGAATTAGGGCTAATGCAGTTTTAACTTAATAAAACTGGGTTTTACAAGGTGGACCAAATTGCATCTTGTAATGGGCCATCAAACCCTTGGCTTAAATCAGAATTTGGGCTGAGAATAGACCCCTATTGAACCACAGGTTCGGTCCAACCAGTTTGAACCAATCTTGGGTCAAACCGGCCAAGGGTTTGGTGTCCATTGCAAGATTCAATTGAAAATTGTGATCTGAAATTAATTACAGCCGATTAAAGACAATCAAGAATCAATAAGAAAATATATTAGAGGGTTGTACATTGATAACTCTGTATTTTGATGCCTTAAGGGCATCATTTTAGGGGTATTTTTGGCCTTAGAATAGTCAAAGTGTGCCCTTTTCCCAATTAAATTCAATGTTGTGAGCCCTGAGGGTCTCTATGCAACTACTATGAAAAACTGGGGAAGTTAAATGGCTGAAATGTAGTTTTTGGGAAGTTGTTTTTGGGAAGCTGGTGTAAAGTCCAGTTGAGAGAGGGGGTGTTTATGTGAAAAAACTAAGCACAGGAGGGTGCCTCCTATCTGCTAAACCAAGAATGGCGCCCCTCCTACTGTATTAGCATGCTCCCCTCTACTTAGCAAACCCTAGGGCGCCTTCTAACTCATTCTTTTCATCCTAACAAACCCTAGCCTTCTAACTCTCTTTTTAGAATTCTAACCCTAGGGAGTCACCTAACTTCAAATTTTCACTATTTAGCTTTTAGCCATTAAATCTCAACCCTACATAATATTGGCCACCCTTTCATTTTTTTCTCAGTCTTAGGATCACCCTAGAACCAAACTAACCTTTCATTCTAAAACCTAAGGCACCCATATTTTTGCTAAAACCTAGCTGCCACCCCCCTCTTTCTCTCTAATTCCAGTTATATCCACCATTCTCTATAAAAAGGACCCCAGGGGCCCTAGAGAAGGGGTTGGTCAATTCACCCAGTTTAAAAGGCTAAGGCTTCTTGAGGAGTTCAAGGGTTGTAGAAGGGAAGGACATCCAGTTCTTGTCAAGAGGGGTTCCTGCAAGCTGTTCAACCAATTTGCAACTACTGCCACTAGATCTGATCAACCAACTTTTTTTTCTTTTTTTTCTTTTCTGTTATTTGTATTCCAACATTATTTTAGATTTAACTTCTGTTCGTTTTTGTGTTTTGTAGATCTTAATTCATCTGGTTCAAGGCTAAGGTGTCCTGAGGGGTTCGAGGGCTGAAGAAGGAAATGATGCCCGGTGCTTGTTGGGAGGGTTCCTACAAGCTCTTCGGCCAATCTACAACTACCACCATTGGATCTGAATTTTGGATCACTTTTGTTTATTTCTTTTGTTGATTTTAGTACTCTTTTAATTTCATAATTTTAATTAGTGTCTAGTTTAATTCCAAACCTTTAATTTCAACATTAATAAATTGAATTTTTTGATTTTCTACAATTCCCAATTCCATTTTCATTTTATTTGTCTAGAACAAAGAGAAATAATAATTTTCCCTCACTTTTCTTTGGGTTCGACCCCTTCCTCACCACATACTACATTGTTTAAGGTTACGTGAGGATTGAAAAAATTTATAAATATTTAAACTAGTATTCCAAAGTGGTTAACGACACGCTTCTAGCTACACCAAGTTTTTGGCACCGTTTTCGGGAAAGCAACGGAGAAAAATTTTTGTTTTCTTTATCTGTAGCCGTTTCATTATTTTTTTTTATTTTGTTTTATTACTTGATCTATTACATCATTTTAATTCTTAATTCTCTTTGATTTTGCAGGACAAAATAGTGAAAGGTGGGGTACCAGATCATTACAGGACTATGAGAGAAAGGATAAGAGAAGATTAATTGGATTGCGTTTCAAGTGTAGTCGTCCCATTTTATTTTTGATTTTTTATTCTTATTTTTGAACTCTTTTTTTTTGGTAGAATAGTGATTTTTTATTTTTTAATTAATTTTTTTAGATCCGATTTATATTTTTTTAGTATTACTTTTCTTTCGTTTTGTTTCTAGATCTATTTTTTTCTTTATTTTAATTTCTTGTTTGAATTTCTGTTTTATTAGGTTTGTTTTTTCATTTTTAGATAAAAAAAAATTGTTTATTTTAATTTCTGTTTTATTAGGTTTGCTTGAATTTCACCTTTTGAGTAGGTATTTTTTCTCTCTTGTAATACTTTATTTTTGGTAGTTTTTAATTCTTTTCAGCACAATTAATTTTTTTATTTTTGTTTGTAATAATTATTTGTTAATTTATTTAATTTCCTTTTTTAGTTATTTAATTAAATAATTAATTGTTAAATAGGAAATTGTTCAATTTTTTTTAATTTGAGTTTAAATTACAAATTTGAATTTAAATTTTAATACAAATCTAAATTTTAATTTTAATTCAAATCTGAATTTGAATTTAAATTTCAAATCTCAAATTTCAAAAAAAATAATAATAAAAAAGTAAAAGTAAAAAAATAAAAAAATTAATTAATACTTTAAAAGTTTTGCATTTGCATTCCAACATTTAGGGTGTTATATTCTAGAGCATGCATCATATAGGTTTATTTAATTGCTAAAATTATCATTGCTAGCTGTGAATGTGTTAGGTTTCTTTTTATTATTTTAATTGTTCCTTATGCTTAATTAGTTTGTTTTATTATTTTTTGTTAAATTGTTGAATTGCATATTAGAAATAATTGTTCATGCATTGTATTTAGTTGCATTTATTTGGTTTATTGTGTTTTTTTTTTTGTTAATCCATTTAAGGGCAATCCAACTTAAATAAGATTAGGTGGGGATTTCATCACCCTTCCTTGGCCCAAAAATCACCACCCTTCACGTGTGGTTCCCCCTAAACCCTAATTTAAAATTTTGATAGCAAGATCCTTTAAGGAGCCCCACATTTGGTTCAAATGTGTACTAAATTTTTGGGAAGCTTGTAATTACTTTCTATAATCGGCGGTTGGTGTCTAAGGAAAAAGGTTACAGGCTAAGCCTAAGCGGGTTTTGTGGTTACTTAATTAGGTCCTTGTGAGAGCAAGGGGAACCTCCCACATCCCCACCTCTTACATGGCTAACCAAAAGAAGTGGTGTAATTCCAAGTGCAAGTGCACCTAAGAGGATTCACATTGGTTGGACCACTAGTTTAGGAAAACCCTAGGTCAGCCCTAGGTCGTGTGGTTGATTTGCTTGCATTTTTTAAAAATTTAAAAATTCAATTTTGTAATTAAATTTCAGGAATTTAAATTTCAAAATCTGAATTTGAATGTAAATTTCAAATTTCAAAAAAAAAAAGAGAAAATTAAAAATATATATTTTAAAAAATTCAAATATCAGGAATTTAAGTTTAAAAATCTAAATTTTAATTTAAATTTCAAATAAAAAATAATAATTAAATAAATAAATAATAATAATAAAACAAGAAAATCAAGATTTTAAAAATTCAAATTTGAGTTTAAGTTGCAGAATTTAAATTTCAAAATCTAAATTTGAAATTAAATTCAAAATTTAAATTTCAAATTTCAAAAAAAAGAAGAAAAAGGAGGGTTAAAACAAAATAAAATAAAATGAATTCAATGGCCAGAGTTTGTGGAATCAGGAACTACTTCCAACCTGAGCCACAGATAGATTGGAACCATGTGCCTCAACAACTGCATAAGATTAATGGGATGGCCCAAAGACTTAATCAAGTCCTTGCATTTCGTCAACAAAGTGGCCCATACCCAACCTTGTCATCATATCCAACATGTTCCATCTATGAAAGCCCGGCCCATCATGTTAGCCAGTGCCCTACGGTGAGTCCATGTCAACCAGTCATTCCAGACTAAGTACATGCAGCCAACAGATTTTTCCAACCCAATGCTAACCCATTCTTTCGCCCATATAACCCTGGGTGGGAAAATCAACCCAACTTCATTTATGGGGCCCAAGCCTAAGAAGCCCCTTGCCAAATGTACACTCTCAATGGTCTAAATCCAAACTCACTAGGAGTACAATGATTACCCTAGGACTTAACCGGCTCAACCATATCAAACCTACACACAGTCCCAACAGTAGTACCATCCAACTATCTCCATGGCCCAGCAATTTTATAGGCCACAAGTGTAAAGCCATTCCAACAGGTGTACCCTAGGAACCAACCGGTCCAACCTTATCAGGCTTACCCAAAACCTCCTCAAACCCGTACAGTTGATGACCAATTCATGCTATTTCAGCAGCTGATCCTAAATCAGCAGCAGTCCATCAATATATTAGAGAGACAAATAGGACAGCTAGCCGAAGCCAAGGCGAGGAGGAAAGTAGGGCAACTACCGAGTCAACCGGTTGCAAATCCTAAAAATCAACCACTAGGTTTTCCTCCACAACAAATTCAACCACCTCCTAAGAACCCTCAGCCTGAAAATACCAAGGCTATTATAACCTTAAGGAGTGGGAGGATTTTAGAGGACCTGTGTGAGAAAAAGAGAGTTAGTGAAGAAGAAAATGAGCAAGAAGACCATAAGTTGGGGGTGGGGGAAGATAAAGGAAACGAAAATTTAGAAGAAAAGCCTATAATGAAGCAATCTGTCATTCCCTTTCCAACTACACTCACAACCGGGCCAGTGCAAAAGAACAAAGTGACTCGCAACGAGGAGAGCAGGGAAGTCCATATTAACTTCCCTCTCCTCAATGCGATCCAACATGTCCCGGCCTATGCCAAGTTCTTGAAAGAGCTGTGTACTTAAACGATGGAGCCACGATCGGCCCCACAAGAAATGATGCTCTCAGCAGATGTTAGTGCATCTATCCTAAACCAACTTCCCCAGAAAATGAAAGACCCGGGTGCTCCTCTCGTAAACCGTCATCTCTAGAATCATCTTCGATTGGGCCCTATTGGATCTTGGGGCCAGTATAAATTTGCTTCCGTCCATTATTTATAATAGGTTTAGGATCGGCGAGTTAAAACCTACCCCAGTAATTCTGCAACTCACTGATTGGTCAGTCAAGACTCATCGAGGTGTTATTGAGGATGTCATTGTTAGGGTAGAGGGTTGACACTTCCCAACGGATTTTATCATCCTAGACATGACCCCAACCGAGGAATTGAACCATAACCCAATAATCTTAGGATGTCTGTTTCTAGCAACAGCCAATACAAACATCAACTGTAAATCACGAGAAATGGACATTTCATTTGGGAAGTAGAAAGTCCAGCTAAATGTTTTTTGTGCCTCTAAGTATCCAAACCTAATGGAAGATGAGTGCATGGTGGATGTAGTAGACAATCTTTTAGATGCCCTGTCTACCCCTTGGTTTGCCCAATCTGAGCCCTGTATGTGTGAGGAAGAAAGCGAGTCTGCGAGTGTAGATGAGGGAAGTGTGTGAATAGGTCTAGCTGAAGACGTTAAACTTGGCACTGGTAAGGAGGCAACCCAGCGTAGTTTTTAGTGTTTCTACTGTTAGGATTTGAGTTTTTCTTTTCTTGATTTGAAACCAATTGGTAGACCTTGAACCCCTTGGGAAAACCCTCTTGATTGTTTCCTTTGGCCCAAGTCCTTTTTGCATCAGTCTAGTCATGCCATTGGGGACAATGGCACTTAAGTTCGGGGGTGAGGAAAGAGAGAAAAAAAATGTTAAAAAAATTGAGAAGCTAAGCCTTTAAATATGCAGAATTAAAAGAAAAAGTTGAGGAAACTGATAAAAGAATATTGAATTTTATAGAAATTAGTAGCAAGTGATAGGAGTAAAAATTGGTCTTATTTGAATATTGCCGAAACCATTTAGAAATTGGAAAATACTCCCAAGTTTGCCCTTGCTAAGATAAGAAGAGAAAGATGGAGAAATTAGATAAAAATTCTTCAAATTGTTAACAACAGTGGACTGCCCAGAACAATGTTTCAAAAAAGAAAAGAAAAAAAAAAAGGTGAATAGACACCCTAGACTTAGTAACCGGGTCTCTTCACCTAATTCAAGTGTCGAGATTCACATCAAACAGAAAAGGAAATGCCAAAGACACTTACCTAACACTTAGTAATTGGTCTCTTTACATAAGGCAAGTGTTAGGATTCGCATAAAATTGTGGAAGGTAACAATAAAAATAAGTGTGCATATTAAGTTTAGGGGTAGAAATCCATTGTCAGAAATGATAAGAAGAATACCCCGTTTGATTTCAAAAATCAATCTCAACTTATCAACATATTTTGCAAATGGAAAGGTATATAAGATTTTTAAGCCAAATTTCTGTAATGTTGAAAGCAAGACAATTTTACTCCCTTAAGTCCAACATCGATCTACACAAAGTTTGAGAATTCTGGAATTAGGATACTTGGCAAATTTTGTCAGGGATGATCTTGCAATGGGAATAATCTCTATACTCAGTATAGTTTTAAGGCTACATCGCTAATGGACTAGCAATGGTTAAGTTGGGGGGTGTGATAACTCTGTATTTTGATGCCTTAAGGGCATCATTTTAGGGGTATTTTTTGCCTTAGAATAGTCAAAGTGTGCC